>NW_028246580.1:0-234958 GCF_964263255.1 Lissotriton vulgaris
TGATAGCAAGATATCTAACCCTAGAAAACTTGCTGAGGAGGCGGACCGCTGGGTCAGTACCAGGGTCCACAAGGGTCCAGTGGGAGACTCAGCCAATGGTGGGCAGGGTCCCCAGCAGAAGAGTGGGGGGGACAAGGGTAAACAGAAGGAGTCTCAGAAAGGGCCCCAAAGTAATCCCCAAGGGAACCAAGGGAAAGGTTCCCAGCCTCCCCCTGAGAAGAAGCCAGGGGCCCCGACGGGTAAACCTGTTCATAGGGGCCCCCTAACCTGCTACGGTTGTGGGCAGGTGGGACACCGGTTTTATGACCCTCAGTGTCCCAAGAAGGATTCGAATGCACCGCCGCGTGCACCCCCTCGTCAGTTGGCAAGTGTAGCCTTGGGAGGGGAGGAGATGGTTGTCCATGGTGGGAGGGGTCCCGCAGAAATGTCCCTGGTCTCGCTAGGAGACATGCAAATGGTCCCTCCACCCCCTCTGCCTAGTAACACTAGTAAATATAGGCAGTGGGTGACCATTAATGGCCATAGAGTGGAAGCTCTCAGAGACACCGGAGCGAGTGTGACGGCTGTCAAGTGTCACTTGGTGTCCAGAGAGCAGGTGGTTCCCCACGCATTCTACCCCGTGATAGCTGCCGATAACTCCCAGAAAGAGTGTGAGGTGGCTCAGGTTTCCTTTGAATGGGGGGGAGTTTCAGGTACTCTTCAGGTTGCTGTGAGGCCCGCCATGCCTGTCGACTGTCTCCTGGGCAATGATTTGGAAGACTCCCCTTGGGCTAAGGTGGAGCGAGCGGCGCACTTGAAAATGTTGGGTGTACCGGAGTGGGTGTGTGCAACCACTCGATCCATGACAGCGAGTAAGGGTGTTGATGGGGTCCCGGAGCCTGAAAGTACGGCCCAGGACCCAGCTGTGAAGAGAAGAGGCAGGAGGCGCGGGAAACCGGCCCCCGTTGTTCCCGTGGTCCAGAAGGAGGTAGACCCTGAGGGGGATGCCCTGGAGCCCACAGGGGAACAAATTGCCGAACTGGGAGATCTGCCCGAGCTGACCCACTGGCAGCAGGATGGTGGTCCCTCCAGGGAGGAATTCTGTGCGGAACAGAAGGTGTGCCCTTCTCTTGTGGGCATGAGGCAGCAGGCCTCAGCCCAATCCTCAGGTGATCAGTCAGGGTCACATTTTGTGTACTGGGAGAACGACCTCCTGTATAGCGAGCCTAAGGCTGCTGAGCCTGGGTCAGCCCGTGTGCTGGTGGTACCCCAGCGCTTCAGAGCCTTCCTACTGGGTTTGGCTCATGACGTACCGTTAGCTGGACATCTGGGGCAGGACAAGACCTATGACAGGCTTGTCACCCATTTTTATTGGCCTCAGATGCGTAGGGATGTAGACATCCATTGCAAGACTTGTCGCACTTGCCAGGCAAGTGGGAAAAGTGGAAGGAAGCAGAAGGCTCCCCTCCAACCTTTTCCGGTGGTCAGCACCCCCTTTGACCGGGTGGGTATTGACATTGTTGGGCCCCTGGACCCCAAGACAGCCCTGGGCAACAGGTTCATCCTGGTCTTGGTGGACCATGCCACAAGGTACCCGGAAGCCATCCCTCTCAGGACAGTGACGGCCCCCGTGGTGGGACGGGCACTGATGGGTGTTTTCTCCCGGATGGGGTTCCCCAGAGAGGTGGTGTCCGACCGAGGCACCAACTTCATTTCGGACTATATGAAGTCTCTGTGGAAGGAGTGTGGGGTAACCTACAAGTTCACCACTCCTTACCACCCTCAAGGAAATGGGCTGGTTGAAAGATTCAACCGGACCCTGAAAGGCATGATTATGGGTCTTGAAGAACCAATGAGGCGGAAATGGGACGTCCTCTTGCCATGCCTGTTGTTTGCTTACCGTGAGGTGCCGCAGAAGGCTCTAGGGTTCAGCCCCTTTGAGCTCTTATACGGTCACCCGGTAAGAGGACCTTTGAGTCTGGTCAAGGAAGGCTGGGAGCAATCTCCCAGGAAACCTCCCCAGGATCTATACAGCTACATGCTGGCCTTTCGGAACCAGACTCGGCGCTTCAGAGAACTTGCTCAGGCAAATCTGGAGGCCAGCCAGGAGGAGATGAAGCGATGGTACGACCGGAATGCCACTCTGGTAGAGCTTCAGCCTGGTCAGGAAGTGTGGGTCATGTCCCCTGTGGAACCTTGTGCGCTCAAGGACAGGTGGACTGGACCGTTTAAGGTTGTGGAGAAGAAGAGCGATGTCACCTACTTGGTGGACTTGAAATCTCCCAGGAACCCCTTGCGGGTCCTGCATGTCAACCGTTTGAAGCCCCACTTAGAAAGGTCCGAAGTGGGCATGCTCCTAGCTACAGATGATGGAACAGAGGAGGAGAGTGAGCCTCTTCCTGACCTCCTGTATGCTAAAGAGCAAGACGGGTCAGTGGATGGTGTGGTCCTCTCTGACACACTGACCCTTGAGCAGAAACAGGATTGTCGCCACCTGTTGGGACAATTCCCGGATCTGTTTTCCTTGGTTCCGGGTGTCACGCATTGGTGTGTCCATGACGTTGACACCGGAGACAGCCCTCCTGTGAAGCACAAGGCTTACAGGGTGACTGACAAGGTCCGAGCGTACATTAAGGAGGAGGTCTCCAAAATGTTCGCGTTAGGGGTGATTGAGTCCTCTAGCAGTCCTTGGGCCAGCCCAGTGGTCTTGGTCCCGAAGGCTGCAGCGCCTGGTGCTTCACCGGAACTCCGGTTCTGCGTGGACTACCGAGGGCTCAATTCAGTCACGAAGACTGACGCGCACCCCATCCCCAGAGCTGATGAGCTCATCGATCGGTTGGGGGCTGCCCGGTACCTTAGTACGTTTGACTTAACGTCTGGGTACTGGCAGATCGCCTTGACTGATGGGGCAAAAGAGAGGTCAGCGTTCTCCACACCAGATGGGCTATACCAGTTCCGGGTGATGCCCTTTGGGATGAAGAATGCCCCTGCCACCTTCCAGAGGTTGGTCAACCAGGTCTTGGCTGGCCTGGAGGAATTCAGCGCCGCCTACCTGGACGACATCGCAGTGTTCAGCGCCAGCTGGGAGGAACACTTGCGCCACCTCCAGGAAGTGTTGTTGGCCCTGCGCGGAGCAGGCCTCACAATCAAAGCCAGTAAGTGCCAGATTGGGCATGGTTCTGTGGTGTACTTGGGGCACCAAGTAGGGAGTGGTAAGGTGGCCCCCCTGCAACCCAAGATTGATACCATCCTGGCTTGGGCACCGCCCAAAACCCAAACGCAGGTGAGAGCCTTCTTAGGACTCACGGGTTATTACAGGAGGTTTGTCAAGGATTACGGCAACATTGTGCACCCCTTGACTTCGCTGACTTCCAGGAAGCAGCCACGAAACGTGATCTGGACTGATGCCTGTCAAACGGCCTTTGACACCCTGAAAACTGCAATGTGCACAGCACCTATACTCCAGGCACCCGACTTTTCGAGAGAATTCATTGTTCAGACGGACGCTTCAGAGCATGGCGTGGGGGCTGCTCTAGCTCAGGTGAATGAAGAGGGCCGAGACTTGCCTGTAGCCTTCATCAGTAGGAGGTTACTTCCCAGGGAAACGAGGTGGAGTGCGATAGAGAGAGAAGCATTTGCTGTGGTCTGGGCGCTGAAGAAGCTAAGACCCTACCTGTTTGGGACTCACTTCCGGGTTCAGACAGACCACAGGCCCCTCAGATGGTTGATGCAAATGAGGGGTGAGAATCCAAAACTGTTGAGGTGGTCCATTGCTCTACAGGGGATGGACTTTACGGTGGAACACCGCCCTGGTACAGATCACGCCAATGCTGATGGTCTGTCCAGATTTTTCCGCCTTAGTGATGAGGACTCCCTAGGTTAAGGGTAGTTCTCCCCACATTTCAGCTGGAGGGGACACGTGTTAGACCTGACATCATTGGCTTGAGTCTCTCCTCCATTTTTCTGTTTGCCTCTACTGTTTTACGATGTTTTGCTGGTATATGCTTTGGGCGCCGTGTCACTGCTGATCAGTGCCATAGCGCAAGTGCTCCCTATGTTAAAATGATGTATCTATTGTATCCATGTTTGGCTTATTTGGTTTACTGTCAGTCCCTAGTCTAGTGCACCAGGAGTGCCAGGGCTTGTAAATACAAATGCCGCTCGTGGGCTTGCAGCACGTGTTGTGCCACCCACAGGAGCGGCCTTGTAAAAGAATGTCTACGGGTCGGTCATTGCAAGACCCACGTGCAGTCCTGTACTGTCACGCCGGCTGCGCAGGTATCCCTACTTGCCAGCCCCTCCAACCTTCCCTTAACTTCATGTTAGTCACCCCCATGGTAGGCCCATGGGCAGGGTGCATTGTAAGTGTAAGGTAGGACACGCCTGACCAAGTTGGCATGTCCTGATAGTGAAGTGCCGCCATCTTAGTGCTTCACTATTGCGAGGTAGCCTGCTCTCCGTTGGATAGAATGGGCCGCCGGGATTATTAACGCTATAATCCTAGCTGGCTCGGGGAGCATTGTGCAATGTCGAGTTTGGTATCCCTGAACTCGGGGTTTAATTACGCATCCGTTGGTGTGGATGGTTTTTGGACTCTGGGTTCGAAAGTAGTACTTTTAGAAAGTGTCTATTTTCTTGCCTAACCATATCTGGTTTCTGCTGGTCTTGCGTGTGTGTGACAGGAGCTGGGTGGTTCCACAGGTCTGGATGAGTCAGTGTGGGATGAGTGGGACATTTACGTTGAGAGTAGGGGGCGAGTAGTTGTTGATAGCCTGCCTTGCCTGATACAATGCTGGCTCCACCTCCTGCTAAGCGACTGATGGCTCTGTGCCTGCCATGGACGATCCTAGCCCCACCTCCTGCCAGGAGGGCGATAGCTCTGCTCCTGCCAGTATCAATGCTGGCTCCACCTCCTGCGGGGCGTCTGAGGACCCGGCCCGGCTCAATGAATAGGCCAGGTGCAACTACCTAGCTCCACCCACCGCAGACCCAGGGTGTTGGGAAACCCCCGGCATAGACAAAGGGATCAAAGACGAAAAGGGGTATAAGAGAAGGACCCCTGAACTAGGAAATCAGATCACTTCTGACAAGGAACCCTGTAACCAAGGACAAGAAGCCTACTGATCTAAAAGGACTGCCTACCCCTTCTGCCAGTGTGCTGTTGTTGGGGGAATCCTGCAGTGCTTCTTTATTTTTGCCAAGGAACCAGGAGAGAGGAACTGTGTGTGTACTCTCACGCTTGCTAAGAAAATCTCCAAGGACTGGAAGAGTGCCAGTCTCCTGCTGAAGTCACAGGGCTAAAGGACTTCATCTGCTGAAAGTGCTATTTGCTGGAAGTGTGAATCCAGCACCTCTGAAAGAACCAGCAATCACGACGATCGGACGCTGGGCCCGACCGACGCCAGCAGCAACGCCAGTGAGTAGGAGTACGGCTCTAACTCCAGAGGACCTCGTGTCTGCCCCGCTGCTGATCGCATCAACCGTGTGCCCTTCGACGCCGTGAGCGCTGCTCACTCTGTGCAACTGCATCATCGACAACGCCTGCTGAGGCCTGATCAACACCGAAGACGCGACGCCAGATTGCTCGACGCCGCTGATCATCGTGTGCTTCATTTTCCTAAGGTACTGTGTTGTTGGGGGTCCGTGTGACTCCAGGCCCGGCGCAGCGCTCTTCGCGGTCGACGCCGAACCTGTGGATAATCTTTGCCCCGGCGTTGTGTAGCTCCCGTGTGAGTTACCCTGTTGCTAAGAACTGTGTTTCCAAGAAGAAGAATTGCTTGATACTAAAGACTTTTATGCTAAAGAAGAAACTACCTTTGAACTATCCTTTTTCCTTCCTAAACGTATTTATTGCGATTGTGAACAGTTTTTCCGTTATTTGGTCTTGTGCTAAGTCTTATATAAAAATACTTATTTTTATAATACTACTGTGTCGTGTCCATTTGTAGTGTATTCACTTTATTACTGTATGTGGTCATAATTGCTTAACACACAGCCTCTGAGATAAGCCTGTTCTGCTCTGCCAAGCTACCAAGGGGGTGAGCAGGGGTTATCGAAGGGTGTGATCCCCTTGCCCTGACTAGAAAAGGAGGGCCTACTTTGTGTTTGGCACAATGAGTAATGCAGAGTACCTTGAATTGAATCCTTTTGTATATTGGCGGTCAGTGAAGAGTTGCAAGCGCTCAGGCAGGATGATTGAGTCTTAGGAAATCCCACTAATCTACAGGTAGCGTCATTTTGGATGGTCTGCAGTTTGTTAGTGGCAGAAAGTGGGCTGCCTAGGTGAAGGGGGTTGCCATAATAAAGGCACAATAGAATAAGGCCCTAAGCCACTATTCTGCTCACGTCCATGGAGAGGCAATTAAGAGTTTTTCTCAAAGCTCTGAGAAGGCTGAAGCAACTGGCTGAAACCTTTTTTGCCTGCGAGGCCATGGTGAGGCGACTGTCCAATGTAACATCCAGACTTTTCACTTCTGGTTTGGGGATGGGTGTTCCCCTAAGAATAAAGGCCAGATAAATTGGTCCCATAATGATGGATTGTTGCAAACTACCAGGGCCTCAGTTTGGTCCCCGTTTAACTTTAGGCAGCTTGCTGCCATCCATTTAGTGACTTACTATAGACATCTGTTTCATTTTTGAGATGTGGAGCTGGCATTAGGTGAAAAGGAGATGATAATCTGCGTATCACCTGCATTTAATGTCATGGTAAAACCTAGTAAGCATATAATGTCAGATAAAGGGCAGATAAACAGGTTAAAAAGTGTGGAGTTTTATCTATGAAAAACAAAAAAGGGACCCGGGCTAAAAATAAAGGTTCATAGGGCCGGAAAAATATCTACATTGTATTAAGAAAACTGAAACTGTACTCATTCTTTTATCGACTCATACACAATTTTTTCTGGCTTAGAGAAAGTAGATCTTTTTTATATCAAAATTTTTATTGGCAATCATCATTAGAAACATTCATGAACATGCTTTCATACAGGCTAACAATATCTCCTAAATCACTACAACACACATCACTATAAAGATGAAAAGAAATATTCAACATACAACATTCGCACCAGACATACCATCATTCAGGTGGTTTTATTCAACTACACATCCTCATTCTACAAATACAATCTAGGAATACCTAACAGAATATCAATAAAGATAATTGTTGTGGGTGTCAACAGCATTGATTGTAAATCTTCATTCAATTTTTGGTAGCAAAATTGTCAGTAACACAATTTATCTTTTCTGCGTCTATGGTATGTAATATATCAAATTCTAGTTATAGCTTGTGGATATTCCATCCAAGTGGCTTATGTTCTTAATCTTTCAATTTTGTCTGTCTAAACGCATTACGACGACACAGCGCTTTCTTCAGGAAAGCCACTTCTAAATATTTTTCATGTATGTGTATCCTATCCCATTATTAAGGACCCTTGTGACCAATGAGTTTGTATAGACTAAAAAGGTATGTCTCCGGTTTACACATAACCGTAAAAACACTAAAACACAAAAGGGTGTATTGAAGGATAGTAGAAGGGTAATGGTGTAGTATGAATGTTGAAGTCACGTGGGTCCTTACCTCAGCATGTACAGTCAATCGAGCCCTCAGGGTAGATGAAATGCCGGTCTTGAGCAATAGTCTGCCTATACCACGCTAGACATAGAAAATATGAATTGTGTTATCTCCCTTCTCTAAGCCATAAAAGATTATGTATGAATCGAAAAAGAGAATGAGTAAGTTTGCTTGGGTTTTTCCCTACAGTGTAAAGAGAGAGGGATAAGGGAAGATCCTTGTGAAACTCCACATTTTAACTCATGGTTCCCAGAACAAAATGGCCACTTCGCTGACTTGGAAGCTCCTATTGTTTTAGGAATGAAGCTAGCCATTTTAATTCCCTGCCTGTGATGCTGACATCTTTTGGTCTGCAGTGAAGAGTGGAGACTGTATTGAAAGCTGCCCTTAGATCAAGGAGGATAAGAGCAGCTGACCCACCCTGATCCATGACATTTTTAAGATCCTCAGTGACCATCAGTAGTGTTGTTTCCGTAATGCAACCTCATCGACATTGGGGGCATTTTTCCAAAATATACAGTAAAATCAACATTCCCTGGTGTCTAGTCGGCTTTCTTCCTCCCGGATGAATTTTGGGTAAACACCACCTATCTGCCCCGGGGTGGGGAAGAAAGACTGCTATGTTCTTGGGTGACGCAGCACAGGCCCACACCAATGAGAGGCTGCTCCCTTTCATAAAACAGTAAAATCAACATTCTCTGATGTCCAGTAGGTGTTTTGTCCCCAGTGGTTGAGAACATTCCAACTGCTGCATGTCGACAAATGCTTCCCAACACATCCGCAATGGTGGTGCCAGTGGCTAGCCTTTGCTGAATCCTTTTCAAGGAAACGAGGGGGGGGGGGCATATTTACAATATAAGAGGCGGAAAGCGACGTTAGCCTCCTTGGCTTGATGATGCACTCCACCACTTCTGAAATGCAGGGCTGCACCATATTTACAACAATATGGTGCAGCCTTGTGTTTCCCCTTGCCCTGCACTAAATTTAGCTGCCTAGCGCCATCACAGGCCCCTTTGCACTATGTGCTTGCGTAAAGGGGGAGGATTCTTTATGTGCAGCAAGGCGTCCCTTCCTGCACATAAACAATCTTTAAATGGTGTTTTGTAACTTCTATGTGTGCTGTGCAGCACACATCGAAGTTACAAAACATCATTTTTCTAAATGATTGTTTATGTTCAGGAAGGGACACCTTCCTGTACATAAACAATCAATGGCATTTTGCTGCTTCTATGTGTGCTGCACATACAGCACATATGGAAACAGCAAAAAGCTAGGAGAAATTAAACATTTGTCCTCATTGCACCAGGGTAAGATCAGGTTTTCCCTATTCTTAAATTTGGTGCTGTTCCATATTCAGGCCACCCTTGCAAATAAGGGGCAGCGTCAAAATCAATGGGTGTTGCAGTGGAACGCCCACTGCAACACCCATTGCCATTTCATGCTAAGTATAGCATGAAACTGTGCCTTATTTACAAGTTAAGTGGCTTAACCCTGCCTTGTAAATTAGGTTAAGCCCCTATTTCCACCTCAACGTTATGAAAAGTGACTTTATGGTGGCGATAAGTGCTTGTAAATATCCCCCTGAGTGTGCAGGGATGCACATATACTCCGTGGACTGAAAACTGGTCCACAAATGGATGGAATGAAAAGGAATCTCCTTCATTGTGTCATCAGGCAATTCTAGCACTTGATGGTGCAGCTGTAGCAAAGTGATATTTGAAAAATAAGTCCGACTTGGAACCTTCCATTTTGGTCAAAGGGCCTACACAAATTCTAGAGAAAAAAAGAGTAGGTCAAGCACTAGCATTTTGGCTAGTTTCCTATTGTTACAATGGACTTTGATTATGGGCTCTGTGCAATAGAGACCCCTTACTAAACACAACCTTGCTAGCCTGTGGTTGTGTTTTTTTTTCTGTAATGATCTCACATCAGGTAACCTTGTTAAGGGAGGCTGCTTGGATGATTTGGTGTGACTGTGGCATCCCTCTTTTCCTTGTGCCAAGCAGACATTGCTGAAGGTAATGAGTACACACCTGGAGGACAATGCTGATTCTTGTGTTGACTGCACTTTTATTATAATCAGTACCTTCTTTCTGTTCAGGTTCTTCTCTCTCAGCAACAGCCATCTTTTTAGATGATCTGCCCACAGGATTTGATGTTGTTTTTTCATACTGGCTAATAACTCCCTGGAACCATAATGTCCATATGGCTTCCAATGACGCACTGCTCTGTGGCAAACTGTGCAGTCTGCAATGTGGTCCTACTTCTGTTTAAGTGCAAAGAAGTCCCAGTCTGGGGAGGTGCATTCATCATAGAACCAAAGCCGGAAATTGTTGTGAAAATAAGCGGTGTTTCCTCTTCCTTTGAGAGATATAGGGGGCATATTATCAAGGGGGTTTATCTCCGCTTTTTTGGCTTTAAAAGCCAAGAAAGCGGAGATAAAATTATCTCCCTATTACCTAGCTGTCGCTAACACCAGTTAGCGACAGCTAGTAGGAGATAGCGACCATCTTGGGCCCCACTTTGCATGTCAGTGATATTTATCACTAATGACATGCAAAGTGGGCGTGCCAAGATGTTAGTGACTGAAAACAGTCGCTAACATCGCTATCTCCTATTACCAACTTTTGGAGATATTCGCGCTAAGCACGAATATCTCCAAAAGCTAACACCTGCCCTGAGCAGTTCTTAGCCATGTTATCCAATGGGAGGTGGATAACATGGCTAAGAGCATTAGCTCGGTAATTTTTTTTTTTTTTTTTTTTAAATATATTTTTATTGCAGGAATCAGTAAATTTTTACAAAGCGGACCAGCATCATAAGTTCAATCAAAATTAGTAGGATACATCCCATCGTCCCTCAGCAGGATGGTCCATTACACAGCCATTTAGCCCACAACCCAAGGGTCGGGCGGCGATTACCAGTGGGGACTCAACAGGAAGTCGAAGCCGGTCCGGATGATCCACTATCCGTCATCTGCTTTTCTAAACCATCCTACAAAAAAGGCCAAAAGAACCCCCCCCCCCCAAAACACTATGAACCAAACAGAACCCCCCCCAACCCCGCCATCAGTGCACGGTAACAGCCGTAATAGGATCTATGAGAGGACCCCGGGGAAAGCAACAGACATGTAAAGTGCAATCGTCTATCGGGACTCGGGGCGAGCTGCATCCTCACTTTCGGAATCGCTGGGAGCGCAGTAATCCCTGAGGGCCTCCACTAATGTCTCCCATTCTAGCGCTGCCTCCTGCGCCTTCTCGTTGTGTTGTCTCCTAGCTAACTGGTACCGCAGCGTACTTTCCCCCGTCACCCATTTCAAGAGTTCGCTGTGCCATCGGGCCCCCGTTGGACCAACCCGTGCCTTCCAGTTCCTGGTCACCTCCCGTTTAGCAAGGAGAAGCCCCAGATGGATGAATTTACTAGTGATTTTATTTTTGGGGGTATGCGGAAACCAGTGCAGGAGCCCCACTGCTGCATCAACCGATAAGAATCTCCCCGTTACCTCCTTCAGGGTATCCCCCACTTCCAGCCAATAGGAGGACAGCCCCGGGCAAGACCACAACATGTGGAGGAGGTCTGCATCAGGCGCATGGCACCTGGGGCAGTCCGCAGAGTCCGTGGCAAAATATTGTTGGATCTTCGCCGGGGTCAAGTATGCCCTGTGGAGTACATAGTAGTGAACCAATTGAAAGCGGGCGTGGCGCGTGCCCTTCCAGGCCCGCCTCATGAGTTGGGACCAGGTCGTCTCCGGGATCTCCTTCCCTATGTCCTCCTCCCAACGGGTTCTTAAGGTAGTGAGGGGGACCAACCCCTCATTAAGCAGTCTGCCGTATAGGCAAGTAACCGCCTTAACCGTTCCCGCGGACATCATGACATACTGGCACACCGGAGATGTAGGAGGTTCCTCCTGTCCGTGCTTCCAGTGCGCCTGAATCGCTCGGACCAGGGCCGTGTGCAAAAGAAAATCGCCGCGAGGAACCTCGAAGCGATCAATGAGCTCCTGAAAGGGCAATAGCGCCCCGTCCTCGTAAAGGTCACCCACCAACTGTAGACCCGCGTCCTCCCAGTCCGCTAATCGTGACCAATCACCGCCATGAGGCAGGGCCGTCAGCATGCCCAGAGGCATTTCGGGTGCATACGGTATCCGCAACTGGCCCCGGGCGTGGGCTCGGTTCCAGCATAATCGAATTGTCCTCTCTTCGAGCGTCAGGTCCTGCAAGGCCAAACGTTGTCGCAGCGCTATGAAGGAGAGAACATGCCTAGCCATCCCTGTGCCCCTCCTGTCCTCTGGGCCTCGGAATTCTCTGGCGACCTCCTGGGTGAAAGTCTGCAGCTGCGCTGCCAAGTAATACTTTTCAAAGTCCGGCACCGCAAGTCCACCCTCAGCTTTCGGTCTCGTCAGGGTCTTGAGGGCCACTGTTCGGCGGCCCGAACCCCAGAGGAATCCCACCACCATTGACCGTAACAGTCGAAATGTGGCTGGCGGGACCCAAATCGGCAGCGCCCAGACATAATACAGCAGCCGGGGGAGCGCTACCATTTTAAGCAGAGCGATCCGTCCCGCTACCGAGAGCGGTAGAGTAGCCCAGAAGTCCATGCTACCACGCAGCGCGCGAGTGCTGCGAGCTATGTTCCCATCCAGGAGGTCAGACGGTTCATGGTAGACGTACACCCCCAGGTACTTAAAGCAGTCAGGTTCCCACCGAATCTCTCTGCTGATATCAGGGCTGGGTGTACCTTTGCGAACCGGGAAAAGACAGGTCTTAGCCCAATTCACCCGAAGGCCCGAGACCTCCCCAAATGCCGTGAGCGCCGACGCAGCCCCATTCAAGGCAGCAACCGGGTCCTCAAGGAAGAGCAACAGGTCATCGGCGTACAACGAGATATAATGTGGGCCCGAAGGTGTCCATAAACCATTATAGAGGGCCCCCGACCGGAGTAGCAGCGCCAGTGGCTCCACCGCTAGCGCGAAGAGAAGCGGGGATAATGAACAACCCTGCCTCGTGCCTCTCTCCACCGGGTATTGCGAGGAGATCAGCGGGCCTGCCCGTACCCTGGCCGACGCCGAGGCATACAGTACCGTGGTCCATCTAACAGAACCCTCACCGAGGCCGAACCGCAGCAATACAGTGCGCAGGTAGTCCCATTCCAGGCTGTCAAAAGCCTTCTCCATATCTACCGAGAGGACTACCGGGCATGGGGCGTCCACGAGCGGTTCTACCAGCAAGCGGAACAGCCTACGGATGTTCATGGTCGTGTTTCGCTTGGGAATGAATCCAGCCTGGTCCTCGTGTACCAGAGAGCTCATGTGACCTAGCAATCTCGATGCCAAGATGCTGCTCAGTATCTTATAATCGACCGTCAACATTGATAAGGGACGGTAGGACGCCGGATCGGACGAGTCCCTTCCCGGTTTGAGGAGGGGAACCACTAAGGCCTCGCACATCGAGCCGGGGAGCCGACCAAGCCGCTTCGCCTCTCTGTAAACTATCAGCAACCTCGGTGCCAGGAGATCAGCATAGGCGGCATAAAATTCAACCGGAAGGCCGTCTAGTCCCGGGGTCTTATTCCTCGCCATCTTCTTAATGGCGCAGCGAATTTCCCCCAGTTCAATGTCAGAGCCCAGGGCTTTCGCTACGTCAGGCTCCACCATTGGGAGCTCTAGGGGTCGCAGGTAGTCATCGATCAGGTCGGGGTCTCTGGCAGAGCGACTGCGGTACAAGCTTTCATAGTAGCGCAGGTAACAACTCAAAATCTCAGGCTGAGTGTGCACTTCGGCCCCTTCCGCCGTATGCATGGACGTCGTCAGAGAGGTCTGGCGCGTGGGATTAGCTAGCCACGCCAGCAATGCGCCCGATCTGTCCCCCTCCGCGAGCGACCTAACAGTATAGGCCTTATAGTCGAAACAGCGCAGCCGCTCGACCTCCGCCGCTACGGCCTCCTTCGCCGCTGCCGTGCGCTTCCTAAGTTCAGGACGCCCGGGGCGGCGGAGTTCCAACTCACGGAGTTTCCGATCGGCCACAGCCAAATCATCAAGGATGATTCGCCTCATGCCCACCTTTTTAGAAATGCAGAAGCCCCTGACCACCACCTTAAAGGCGTCCCATTCCAGCGCCCTCGATCCCGCAGTGCCCCCATTGGACGCGAAGTATTCCGAGATCTTATCTTCTAGGTCCGCTTTGACGACTATGTCCTCCAAGATTTCGGGACGCATTTTCCAGGTGGGTACAGCAGGCACCCCAGGAAACCAGCGAAGGTCCAGCAGGAGAGGGTTATGATCTGAGATGGTCCTTGTCAGATATTCAGACCGGACCGCTGCTGAAACCAATTCTGCCGAGCCCAGAAACCCATCCAGTCGGACGTGCAACTCATGCAGGCCTGAGAAGTAGGAATAGTCCCTAGTGTCGGGGTGTTGTGCCCTCCAGATATCCGTCAGACCCCAGTGCGTCTGCCAGTCCCTCCTACCTTTAGCCACACGGCGAACCGGAGAGTCAGGGAGGGGGGGGGTGCGAGCGGTCAGCCTCCACATCCACTATTGAATTGAAATCCCCGCCGAGCAGGAGGGGCCCGGAGAAGAAGTGGGCCAACGAGCCCGATAACCTGGAAAGGAAGGCAAGCTGGTCCACATTAGGCGCATAAACACAGCAAACGTTTAGGTCCCTCCCCCACAGTGTGCCCGAAATGGCCACGTAGCGACCCTCCGGATCCACCACTGATTTCGTAACCTGAAAAGGAACCCCAGCTCTGATCCAAATCAGCGCCCCCCTGGCATACGCGGAGTACGAAGTGCAAAAGACCTGCCCTCTCCACCTACGCTGTAGCGCCGCCCCTTCCGCCTTGTTAAGATGGGTCTCCTGCAGCAGCGCCATTTGTACCCCTCTACGCACTAAATAAGCGTGGACTTTGTGACGTCTAGACATAGTGTGAAGCCCCCGTACATTCCAAGTGATGCATTTCACATTAGCAACATCAGCCATTGTCCCATATCGTTCGTGCAGAGTCTCTCCATCCGGGTCCCAACAAAGAAAGAGCAACAATCAACCCAGCACTGATGGCGGCCATTTTCCCCAACCAAAAAACAACAACCCCCGTTCGATCCAAACCCTTGCCCACCCTCCCCAGAACAGGACCCAAATAGTACCATCTAGTTCCCATCCAAACCATACCCCCAACAAACCCACTGTCCCCAACTAATCCTGCAGTTGCCACCGCAGGAAGGCCTTAAGGGCTAGGTGCGGGCTGGGCGGCGGCAACGGGCCCTCGATTCTCGGGCTACCGAGACTAAAGTGAGCCCAAAACAATAAAAGAAAACCCCCATGTCACGAGCAGGGCACCCCACCTCCACTTCACCGGAGTTCATGAGCAATCGCCTACCCCCGCCACCCCCGCTGCGGGCCCCCACCCAAATGGACTCAGCTCACCCCGTCATCCCTGTCCATCCAAAAGGTCCTCAACCGAGTTCGGAGTGATCACCGGCGTGTGGACACTGTCGGTCACCGATTCCTCCGAGTCCGTTGGCGCCCCCTCGTCACCAAGCTCCGCTTCCTCTTCAATGGGACCATCTCGTGAGCCAGACAGCGCAGACAACACCTCCAACACTCCCTTCCGCTCCGTCGACGTCTCCACAGTCGAAGGTCTGCCTGAGTGGCCACGGCGACTCCGAATTCTTTTGGACCGCCGCCGCTGTCCAGGCTCCACTGCTAGTTGAGATGAGGAGCCAAAGCCATCCTGTCCGGCTCTATAGAGTTCGAGCCACCTACAGACGTCCTCCGGGGAATCAAAGAACTGAGTCTTGTCATCAACGATTATGCGGAGCCTTGCAGGAAACAGGAGCGAGTACTGGATGCCCTCGCTCCGGAGCTCGCGCTTGACCGCCAGGAAAGAGAACCGCCTGCGCTGGGTCTCATATGTGTAGTCCGGGAAGATATTCACCTGGCTATTCTCCACCTTGTAGGGGCCATTATGTCTGGCGGCATTAAGGATGAGGTCTCTGTCCCGAAAGTGCAGTAAACGTGCCACCACCGGTCGCGGGGCACGGCCCTGCTGCGGCGGCCTCGCTGGGACTCTGTGCGCTCGCTCCAGGGTGTAGAAGGAGGATAGGCCCTCCGGGGCCACCGTGTCCCGTAGCCAGGCTTCCAAGTACGCCACCATGTCGCCATCTTCAATCTTCTCCGGCAGGCCCACCACTCGAATGTTATTCCGCCTATTACGACCCTCCGCATCTTCCGCTCGCCGCTTAAGGGCATCAATCCGGGATAGGGCATCCTTCATCGTCGCAGCCAGGGTTCTCTGTGCTGGCTCCAAGGTCTTTACCGAGCCCTCCACTTCCTTGACCCTATCCGAAAGCTTGCCGTGGTCCGCTCTAAGGAGGCCCAGACTCGTCGCAACCTGGGCAATGTCCTGCTGGAGGGCCGAGCGCGTGGTCGCGATCGCCTCCAAGACCCGGTCAAATTGTTGCTGCAATGGCGCGCCACCAGAGCTCCCCGGGTCCCCACGTTCATCTTTGTCCGGGGCCTCCGAGTCTGAGGCGGCTGGGGTGGTCCCCTTGGCTCCCCTCGGTTTTCCCATGGCGCAGGAGTCCCACGGTGGAGAGTCAGTCAGAGGTGCCACCGAGTGCGGGTGTCGACTATGTCTCTCTCGGCTGGTGGTCTTCGGGCCGAGGGCCGACGATCTCCGTCTCTAGGGCCTGTTGGTCCTCCACAACCTCGGGCCGCGCCACCACCGCGTCGTCGGAGGGCACTGAGGAGGAGGCGGGGACAATCGCCGCCAGGTCGGGCAGGCCCGTTTGGCCGATGAGGATCTGGAACGAGGGTCTCCAACACCACCGGAGACTTTGTGGCGCCAAGGCGCCGTGCTGCCCATGGAGGTCAGTCGCTCGGCGGGATGCAGCCGGGTGCGGCCCAGGGGGTCGGCACCGCAGACAGGGCCGCCAGGCGTCCGTGAATCGAGGTCCACGATAGTGTGGGCATCCGACCATCCAGGAGCGATCACCGCGTTCAAAGTCCGATCAGAGCGACACCCAGACCATCACATCACAGGGAGATAGAAGGTGGAGGGTGCGCTGTAGCCAACGACGCTCCTCCAGACTAAGGATCCCAGCCAAGGAGACAAAGAGGTCCGGGCGCCATGTTGGGCCGCACTCCGCTGGTCCTCAAACTTCGATTTTCCGTCGGATCAACCCGTGTTCGAGTTTCACCGGGTGCCTCGGCAGGTCCCAATCGGTCCGATCAACGGTTTGCGGGGACTAGGGTGCCCCGCGGACTCCGATCTGCAGGATAATCACGGGCTCAGTCCCGGAGCCGAGCTCTCAGGCGACCATCGCCATCAGCGTCCAAGCCACGCCCCAGAGCATTAGCTCGGTAATGCATGAATATCGCGGACTTTTCAACGATATTCATGCATTGCGGCCGATTTTTATCGCATTTGCGATAAACCTTGGTAATACCAAGGTTTATCTGCGATAAAAATCGCCGCAGCTCAGCGGTAAATTTTTGTCTCTAACCAAGCAATAGCGATAATTATCGCTATTGCTTGGTAATATGCCCCCAGGTTTTTTAGAAGAGGGAAGCAGGTGGCAGTGGTGCAGGAACAGGCTGAATGAAAGTGATCTGCATATCCGCAGGGTAACTCTCGCTACATAAACAATCACTCACTGATCTTCCCCTCTGCCAATAACGTTTTCTAGAACCTTTACTTTCCCTTGTCTCCCATGTCGGAAATATGGGGCTTCTCATTGTCTCATTCACATGAAGAGAGGCTTAGAGAAAATCCGGGTGTCATGATCCTTTGTTGTGACCAGAACTGTCATACATATAGGAGCAGATCCTTAAACAGTAATGACTGCCCAAACAAGATGCTACTCATTCCTCATGTAAGTGCCAATATCTTCTCCTCTTGTATTGAAACCCTCAACAGAGTTCTGGTGGATAGTGGGCACCATGAACTAAAAGTATGAGGAGAATGATAAGGGTTTTGCAGCCATGATATTTGAAAATGCCTGAAAATGTTACATCTCATCGTAATTGGGCTGGGCATTCACCTGGAAAAATAGACTATAAAAGCCCTGCTGATGACCTGACCCATTGCTTGATCTTGAAGCTCGCTTCTAGCTCAGTTGTGCAGAAAGGCTCTTGAATTCTGAAGATACAGAAGACTCTTACCTGAACAGTTTCCTGATCTAGTTCTGCTCTGATCTTCCTATCTCCAGAGTCCTTGAAAATATTCCCCAAAAGTGATCCTGAAAGACAAGAAAAGACTAATGGTTAGTTAATAAAAATCCTGCTATATGAATAAGAACACACATTGGTCATACCATAAGACATAAGGTAATGTGTCCATTGTAAAAGTACTCACAATATCCAGTTGTGCATCAGTGAAGGACACACTTATCCCTGTTGAGTTTCCTGGGAAGATTTGGTGTCCTGGGATAATTTAATTTCAGACTCACTGGTTTCAGCCATGATTGCAGGCCGCATAGCACTGAAAGACATCTACTGTCATTCTTGTGGTGGTAGCGTTGTTGATCCAGGGGTGATGCTCAGGAGAGGGGACCACAAATCAGCTGTTTTGCGCGTCTTCGTCGGAAAATGATGAAAGCTTGATGTTTATTGTGAAAACAAAAATCTCCTCCCCACTAGCCATTTTCATGGCAGGAGCAACTATCTTATATGCCATGTTTTCCCTTCTTGTTGACAGCAGTACGAGCAGTAGCACTTAGCAGAGAGGTAACTTAAGTCTGGGAATCCGGTGATAGCAAAATACCCTATTTAATTTCTGTCTCAGTCTCGTCCACAGGAAGCCAATAAAAAAACAAGAAGGAAAACCATGACGGCCATTTTAGTCAATGCGGTGAAAGTAATCAGCATCATAATAATAATAATATTAACAATATTAATATTCACAATATTAATAATATTATTAACCCATTCGCTGCTAGGCCTTTAGCCCCCCCCCAGGCTAAGCTTTTTATGCCTATTTGGGGTAGTTTGTGTTTATTCCCCTGTAACATTTTATCCAAATAAGGTGTCCACATCAGTTTTGTGTCTTTTTTTCCAACATCATGGGTATTTTAATGGTACCCAAGGTTTGTGGATTCCCCTAGAGAGGGCCTACAAATTTGCCAAAATACAGCAATATTCTTTTTTTGAAATGTGGAAAAAGTGCTATTGAAGAAAGTTTCTGTTCTTTTCCCTGCAATTTGTATCAACATAGAGTTTGAGTCCCTGAAATCACCTTCTTCACAGCTTTCAGGGACAGGCAGAATTTTGTCAGGAAACAAAAATGTTGTACACAGTTTTGGCATTGTAATGGGACATAGCCTATTTTTGCTACTTTTTGTGCTTTCAACCTCCTTCAAGTAGGTTGTAGAAATGGGGGTGAAAGAAATAATGGATCCTGGAAAGCTACCCTTTTCTGAAAAGAAGACAGAATTCTGAATTCAGCAAGGGGTCATTTGTTATAGAAACTAACAGTTGAAAATAAGAACTATTGAAAATGAGTTGGAAAAAAACAACCATTTGTGCCAACATTTTCACCTGTAACTCCTTCTAAGTATGACAGATTTTTGAAAGCAGTATACTGTTACCTTGGGACCTTGGGTGATCTTCAAATTGGCACTACCACAGCTTATAACTGTATTGGGGTCTGGCTGCATGAGAGGGCAACATCGGCAACTCAAGCAAAACATCTAACTGCCAAAACCAAGAGCATACTCTTATCAATGAGACGCCTCAGCCAACGCTTAACCAGCCCCACAGCGGAACCCATGCTGAAGGTCCTCAAGGCTAAATTAATCCCGGCCATCAATTACGAGCATCTGGCATTTCCAGGAGACCTTGACAAACTCATATCAGCAGCGCAGGTCAAAGCACACAAAATCGTGCTGCAAACACCTAGGTATGCAAGGAACATCAGGTTACGGCTGGAACTAGGGCTAAGCAGACCAGAACTGGCTCTTCAGGGGATTGTAATTAAGTACTACATCAGAGTCCTGAAAGCACCCCAAGACTCTCTCAAACATCATCTGGCAACAATCTTTAGAGAAAAGGATTCCCCCTGGCACATCAAGCTGGGCATAGCAATAGAGACCCTTAATATTGAACCACAAAGCCTGCTCCTAACAGAAATCCCGCACAAGACCTGGTCAAACATCATGAGACGGCAGGTCCGCTCAATTTTGTTCGAACTGGACCTAAACGCCCTTCGCCAGAACACCCTTACCAAGGCACTGAATGAATCTTATATCATGGGGAAAGCCCAACCATATCTAAATGAAGCACTAGAGGCCCAGGCCCGTCGGAAAATTCTTTTTATGAGACTAGTGGCCTTAAGAACAGCGGACCTCAATCCTGAATGGGCACGCGCAGTTGGTGCTTCCTCTTGTCGCCTTTGCAACTACCAAAAGGAATCCTGGCTCCACTTACTATGTTGCTGCCCCAAACTAATCAATGAGCGACAAAGGATGCTTCACCCCATCTTTAGAAACCTTAGCATTAGAACATGCAGGGAGGCATCAGATTGTTGCTTCTCGGAAACACTCCCTCGCCAGAGCAGCAAAATGTATCCATCATATCAGACTGGCCCTAGGTGCAAGTGCTTTACCATAAGTACACACAACATAGAGGCAGAAACAGGCAAACAATGCGCTTCAGTAACAATCCAAGGTCACTGAGGAGCCAGCCCGATTGATCATCTGCCAAAGCAAAATCAAGTTCCAAGAGCTGACGGCAAAAAGGGACCTGGCAACACAGGACCGGACTGCCAGAAATAAGGCTTGAAAGACACGCAGTTCGGCGGGGTGGGGGGCTGCAGGGGAGGGTGAAATATGGGAGGGGAGGGGTGGGATCCAACTTTTAGCTTTTTTTTATTGTTTTACTTTTTGGTATTTTATTTTATTTTTACTGTAATGATTTTAAATAATTGAACGGTCAACAATAAAACTCAAACATTTTTCTAGTGAAAACTGACCCTTATTCACGATGTGCCTAGCAGTAGATTTTGGACCCTAGCTCAGGGAAACCTAGCACACTTGTACATTTTTTAAAACTAAACACCCAGGGTAATCCAGGATGGGGTGACCTGTGTGGCTTTCACTAGGTTCTGTTACCCAGACTCCCTTGCAAACCTCAAACATTGTAAAAAAACATAATTTCCCCCACTTTTCTGTGTTGGAAAGTTCTGGAATGTGCATGGATCCACAAAATTCCACCTACCCCGCATTACCCAAAGTCTCCCAATAACAATGGTACCTCACTTGTGTGGCTAGGCCTAGTGCCCGTGAGAGAAAACAGCCCAAAACGCAACGTGGACACACCACATTTTTACAGTGAAAACTGACCGTTTTTATGCAAAGTGCCTAGCTGTGGATTTTGAACCCTAGCCCAGCCGGCACCTAGGGAAACCTAGCAAACGTATACATTTTTAAAAACTTGACACCAAGGGAAATTCAGGATGGAGCGAGTTGTGTGGATCCCACCCAGAATTCCTTGCAAGCCTTAAACTTTCAACAAAAAACTCCACACATTTTCCTTACATCTCTAGGGTGGAAAGTTCCGGAATCTGTGTGGATTCACAAACTTCTACCCACCCTGCATTCCCCAAAGTCTCTTGATACAAATGGTACCTCACTTGTGTGGGTATGCCTATTGCGCACAGTCCAAAACTCAACGTGGACACACCACAGTTTTACAGTGAAAACAGACCCCTTTTTGTAAAGTGCCTAGCTGTGGATTTTGAACCCTAGCTCAGCCAGCAAATGGAGAAAACTAGCAAACTTACACATTTATGAAAACTAGACACGGAGGGAAATCCAGGATGGGGTGATTTCTGTGGCTCTCATCAGGTTCTGTTACCCAGTATCCCTTGCAAACTTCAAACTTTGTAAAAAAGACACAATTTCCTCACATTTCTGTGATAGAAAGTTCTGGAATCTGAATGGATCCACACAATTTCACACACCTCACATTCCCCGTAGTCTCCCAATACAAATGGTACATCGCTTGTGTGTCTAGGCCTAGTGCCCGCAACAGGAAATGGGCCAAAACACAACATGGACACACCACATTTTTACAGTGAAAACTGACCCTTTTTTGAAAAGTGCCTAGCTGTGGATTTTCGACGCTAGCTCTGCCTGCACCTAGGGAAACATAGCAAACATATATATTTTTGAAAACTAGACTTCCAATACAATCCAGGATGAGGTGTCTTGTGTGGATCTCACCAGGTTATGTTACCCATAATTCCTTGCAAACTTCAAACTTTGTTAAAAAAACGAATTTTCCTCATATTTCTGCGACTTGGAAGGGCCTAAAACATAGGGATTATGGGTATAGCACAGTGAACTTTAAGCTCTAATTTGTTTTAAAAAAAACGCTTTTAGGCAATTCTGCATTGGACACCCACACAACAGAGGTATAATTTTACTTGGGAGACCATGGGGCGCGCTGGGTGGTAGGACACGGCCACCAGCTGCTGCGTGTGCCCCATTGCCTTGCCCTCTGCCTCGCTGCCTGCTTCGCTGCCGGTTGACGCTGCTGTTGTTGTTTTGGTTTTGTTTTGTTCTCCATTTGTGCCTGTTTTATTATTATTTTGTGCCTGTGTTAGCGTTTTGATCTCCATTTGTGCCTGTATTATTGTCATTCTGTGCCCGTGTTAGCGTTTTCCTTCCTGTTAGCCCACCTACCTCGCCGCCCTCCGTCTTCCCTCCCCGCTCCCCGCTTCCTGCCACCACCGCTGACCCCGCCCCTTTTTTCCTTCTGTTCCCTCCCCGCTCCCGCCTCCCAGCTGCTCCGCCCACCCGCGCACTTGGCCTTATATGGCGACCGTGCGCGCCGTTTGTGCGCCGAAGCCGCGCCAAAGGTAAGCCCGTCTGCGCCCGTCCGCGCCTGGACCGCGCCCAGTGCCAGGACCCCTGGCCCTCGAGGACCCCGACCGACCCGCCTGACGTACACCGCCGCCACCCTCATCGCACTCAACACCGGCCGAATCCCAGGATGCTACCGAGCCACCCCACGACGCACCCACGGACCCTTCAGCTGCCACGCCTGCAAATTCACCTGCATCCGGACCTGCCCTGCACCAGCACTCGCCAAGCGGAACACCAGCAGCAACCACCTCAAGTGCATCCTGCTCAACACCCGCTCCGTCCACAGACACGCCATCGAACTCCGGAACCTCCTTGACACCACAGCCCCTGACGTTGCCTTCATCACGGAGACCTGGATGAACGCCTCCTCAGCGCCCGACATCGCCATCGCCATCCCAGAAGGATACAAGATCACCCGGAAGGACCGCAACGCCAACCAGGTGGGAGGAGGCATCGCCATCATCCACAAGAACACCATCCGCATCACGACCAGCACCGACAACACCCCACCCTCCGCCGAACACCTGCACTTCCAGATCCACACCGACCCGAAGACCACCCTCAGAGGCACTATGATCTACCGACCTCCGGGACCACGCACTCAATTCAGCGAGGACATCGCCGACTTCGTCAGCCCGCACGCCCTCCCCTCCGCTGACTACATCCTCCTGGGGGACTTCAACTTCCACCTGGAGAACAACAACGACTGCAACACCAGCACCCTGCTCGACAACCTCGCCAACCTCGGACTCAAGCAGCTGGTGACCACCCCCACCCACCTCGCCGGACACACACCCGACGCCATCTTCTCATCCAGCAGAGACATCGCCTTCAGCCACGCCACAGAACTCCACTGGACAGATCACAGATGCATCCACTTCACCTTCAGAAGAACGACGAACCACCACCACCAGCAACAGGTTGCCCGAAGAAGCTGGAACAAGATCACAGCCGACCAGCTCGCCGCCTCCCTGAGCCAGCACCCTCCGGCCAGCTCAGCGAACCCCAGCCAGGCCGCCGACAACCTCACGAAGTGGATCAGCAACTGCGTGGACGAACTCGCCCCACTGAGGACCCCGCCCAGCAGACCCGGCAGTAAGAGAGCCCCATGGTTCACCGACGAACTCAAGAGCTCCAAGAAGAACTGCCGAGCCCTCGAGAAAGCCTGGAGAAAGGAACCTACGCCGGACAACAGGACCACCCTCAAGCTCGCCACCCGGAAACACCACCAACTGATCCGCATCGCCAAGAAAACTGCGTTCAAAAACTGACTGGACAACAACACACACAACTGCAAGGAACTCTTCAACATCGTGAAAGAGCTCTCCAACCCCAACGCCGGAAACAACGACATCACCCCTTCGCAAGACCTCTGCAACTCCCTCGCTTCCTACTTACACAACAAGATCGCGGACATACACGACAGCTTCAGCACTCAACCGATGCACGCCACGACCGCAGGACCTCCACCCACCACCACCCTCCGCGCCTGGACCCCGGTCAACACCGAAGACACCGTCCACACGATGAACTCAGTCCACTCCGGATCTCCAACCGACCCCTGCCCTCACCACGTCTTTAACAAAGCCGACGCTGTCATCGCACCCCACCTGCGGGACATCATCAACACCTCATTCGACACCGCCACCTTCCCCGAGAGCTGGAAGCATGCCGAACTCAGCGCTCTACTGAAGAAACCTACAGCAGACCCCACCGAACTCAAGAATTACCGCCCCATCTCGCTACTCCCATTTGCAGCCAAAGTCATCGAGAAGACCGTCAACAAACAGCTGGCCACCTTCCTCGAGACGAATGGATCCCTCGACCCATCGCAGTCCGGATTCCGTGCCAACCACAGCACCGAGACCGCCCTCATCGCCGCCACCGATGACATCCGAGCCCTGATGGACAACGGGGAAACAGCGGCCCTCATCCTCCTAGACCTCTCTGCGGCTTTCGACACGGTCTGCCACCGCACCCTAGTGCAGCGCCTCAGCAACGTCGGAATCCAGGAGAAGGCGCTGGAATGGATCGTCTCCTTTCTCGACGGAAGAACACAAAGAGTCCGCCTACCACCGTACAAGTTAGAGGCCACCAAAGTCATCTGCGGCGTCCCTCCAGGATCCTCACTGAGCCCGACTCTCCTCAACGTCTACATGAGCCCCCTCGCGGCCATCGCACGCCAACACAACCTCAGCATAATCTCCTACGCCGACGACACCCAGCTGATCCTCTCCCTGACCAACGCCGCCGCCGCCGCCAGAGCCAACCTGCACGAAGGGATGAGAGAGGTAGCCGAGTGGATGACGACGAGCCGCCTGAAGCTGAACACAGACAAGACGGAGGTCCTCATCCTGGGCTCCTCGCCCTCCGCCTGGGACGACTCCTGGTGGCCCCCCGCCCTGGGCACTGCACCCAAACCGACGGACCACGCACGCAACCTGGGCTTCATCTTGGACTCCTCCCTCTCCATGACCAGGCAAGTCAACGCCGTCTCCTCGTCGTGCTTCAACATCCTGCGCATGCTTCGGAAGATCTTCTGGTGGATCCCCACAGAGACCAGGAAGACCGTCACCCAGGCCCTCGTCACCAGCCGACTGGACTACGGCAACGCACTCTACGCCGGAACCACCGCCAAGATCCAGAAGAGACTCCAGCGCATCCAGAACGCCTCAGCCAGACTCATCCTCGACATCCCACGACACAGCCACATCTCCGGACACCTAAGAGACCTGCACTGGCTCCCGGTCAACAAGAGAATCACCTTCCGCCTCCTTACCCACGCACACAAAGCTCTCCACGACCAAGGCCCGAGCTACCTCAACAACCGAATCAACTTCTACGCTCCCAAACGCCACCTCCGATCCGCCAGCCACGCCCTCGCCGCCGTCCCACGCATCCGCAGAGCCACCACAGGAGGAAGGTCCTTCTCCTACCTGGCCGCCAAGACCTGGAACTCCCTCCCGGCCGACCTGCGCCTGACCCAAGACCACCTCTCCTTCAGGAAGAAGCTCAAGACCTGGCTGTTCGAGCAGTAGCGGCACCCCCCCCCCAAAGCGCCTCGAGACCCTACGGGTAGGTAGTGCGCTCTATAAATGTCTTTGATTGATTGATTGATTGACATTTGTGCCAAAATGGTGATCCCACTCAAAAATGTGAGGAAAATGTGATTTTTTTCAGCTAAATTTTAAGTTTGCAGAGGATTTGGGATAGGAAAACATTGGGGGATCCATGCAGGCCATACCTCCCTGGACTCCCCCGGGGCCAAAAAAGTAGGTTCCCCCCTTGCAAAACCAGGTTGTTTTGTGATAGGTAATTTTGATGTCTCCACAATATGTTTTGGGCTGTTGCCTGTCGCGGGTACTTGGCCCACCCACACAAGTGAGGTGCCATTTTCATCGGGAGACCTGGGGGAACGCTGGATGGTAGGACATTTTTGATGGCTCAGTGATTTCACCCCTTTCTCACACAGAAAAGTGAATAAAATGTGATGATTTTTTTAGCTAAATTAGAGGTTTGCAGGTGATTCTGGGTAGAAAGATGTTGGGAGATCCATGCAAGCCCCACCTCCCTAAGCTCCCCTGGGGGTCCAGGTTTCAGAAATGTGTGGGTTTTGTAGGCTTCTCTAGATGGTCGCTGAGCCTTGGATCAAAAACGCAGGTGACCCCTTGAAAAACCTGGTCGTTTTGTGATAGATAGGTGGGCACCTGTGTTTTTGGTCCCGGGCTTGCAGACATCTAGGGGAACCTAAAAAAAACAGTCATTTCTGAAAACTAGACACCCATGCGAGTCCACGGAGGTGTGGCGTGCGTTGATCCCCCAAAATGTCCTTCCTAGAATGCACTGCAAACCTCAAATGTAGCTACAAAGTCACATTTTCCTCTAATATCTGTGTGGGAAAGTTGTGGGATCATCGCAGGGCACAAATTTCCTACCACTCAGTGTTTCCCTCAGTATGTTGATAAAAATGATACCTTACATGTGTGGATTGGCCAAGTGTCATGGAAGGGCCAAAAATGGTAGAGATTGGGGGGGCCAGAGCATGTCCAAAAGAGCAGTTTGTTTATAAGTTTTTAGGCTGACGCTACTTTGGGGACCCACACAAGTGAGGTATCATTCAGGAGACCAAGGCGAATGCTGAGTAGCAGGAACTTTGTTCCTGCGCGGTGATCTTACAACTTACCCACACATAAATGTGAGGGAAGTGACTTTGTAAGTAAATCTGAGGTTTGTGGGGGCATCTTACCATGCAAGCCACACCGCCAGCCAAGAGTCAGTACACACACACCACCATCGAAGCACAACACCAGCCAAGCGCCATCCACACACACCGCCAGCCAAGTGGCATCCACACACACCACCAGACGAACGCCATCCATGCACACTGCCAGCCAAGCGCCATACACATACACCGCCAGCCAAATGATATCCAGGCACACAGTTAGGCAAGCAATATCCACACACACCCGCAGCCATGTGCCATGCACACACTCCGCCATCCCCACACACTGCCAGCAAAGCAGGGCCAGATTGGGAACAGCAACCAGCCCTGGCAGAATGCTGCTCGAATGGCCTGGTGGGGCGTGCTAGTAAAAAGCACTTCTCCCGCTTTTGTTACTGGGGCCTGATATTGCAGCATGCTTGCAAAACCAGCACCCAGTGACAAAACAGCCCTCCATGGCCAGAAAACCACCTGCACCCCTTCAGCCCACCGGGGAAACGTCCGGTGCCTGCTACAGCCAGTCCACCCAAACAGCCAAGCAAAATCCATGCACACATCCAGCCAAGCACCAGTCCATGTACACCACCAGACAAGCGCCACTCCATGCACACCATCATCAGCGTGAGTTCTCCTACACCATTAGGCAAGTGTAGGTCCACACACACCGCTAGCAAAATGCCAGCTAAAGGTGCATGCAGACCATCAGCCAAACTCCAGTTTACACACACACAAACTCTCCTTAGTTTCTAGCATTCTTCTGTCCCGGCTTGGGTGCAGATGAGACTAAAAATATAACTGGAACAGCCAAAATGTGCGCCAAATAAAAGGGAGCAACCCTTGCCTGTGGGATTTCTCACTGGCATGCTCATAAACATATCCCTGGTGCCTAGTGGACTTTCTGCCGCACGCAGGGGCAGATAAGGGGCTATTGCCCTTGTAGTGTAGTTCCTATATTCCCAATAGGCTCTGCGCATTGGAATAACATAAACAGCAGTTTAGACGTAGGACTGAGGTCGACTAGGTCTCTACTGAATATGTTAGACTTAATTAGGTATGCCAGCTAGCTCAGAGGTCACTTCAAACTTTCTCGAATGAACAGGGAGGAGTTAACTTCCCTGATTAGACAAGAAGGGATTAGCTTCTGACAACCGCATAAACATGACAACTTTGCTCCCTCCAGAATAAGGAGTATATCTCCAGAGTCGTGTGCAAACAATAGATAACTATTTCACTCAGTCAATCGTGCATACGTAGTTTCACCGGAGTGCAGAGAAATAGAGAGACGGGCATTTTCAATAAAAGGTGTTATTTATTGAGCAGTCTTCTTTCTCATGCAAGAGAAGTGAATTGCCACAATTGCAAATCTTGTCATAAAGTAAAGTGCGTACAGTAAAAGGAGTATTATGAAATAATACTGTAAAAGCATTGATATGGTTTTTGAGCCATATGATACTTAAAACGGATAAAATATATACAATTACATACAATGATAAAAGTTGACTAAACGTACTCAACTGGTGATTCTAAATACGCCTACCCCAGTGTACCTAACCTAAGCCTAGTACGTGGAAAAGAGTAAGGGAGTCGCAGTTTAAGTTAAGTTAGTTTTGCCAAGAATTCTCTAAGGGTCTATTCAGCTCCGTACGTACCTTGGTTTTAGAATGAAGGACGTCTTGTATCTCGTTCTCAGGACTTGATCTCCCAGTAACCTGCAAGGGTGACTGGAACCACTGGAGCTGGATTTTCTTGGCAGGAGAAAAGACAACGTCTTATTTAGTGCGTCAAATGGGAGGGATGGCTTCCTTCGGTACCCGCATCAGCTGGGCTCCGGGTAAGTAGATAGCCGCTCTGCTCCAAACCACTGTGTGTTTGCTTTAGGCAAATGCTGGTATATTTA
Organism: Lissotriton vulgaris; assembly: GCF_964263255.1. Taxonomy (NCBI): domain Eukaryota; kingdom Metazoa; phylum Chordata; class Amphibia; order Caudata; family Salamandridae; genus Lissotriton; species Lissotriton vulgaris. Next base: position 28,532 of record NW_028246580.1, read on the forward strand.
TACCTGGAAGGTGCCGTGTTTGACGTAAGGTTGGACATAAGACGTCAATAAGAACCGTCATTAGGAACTGGCAGGTTTTTCAGACTCGCAGGAGATCTAGTACAAATCAAAACAAAAGTATGGGAAATTTCCAGTTTGCTGGAGGTTTGTTTGGTTTGTTTAAAGAACTCGTTGTACTTTCTAGGAGTCTAAGGAAGTAGCCTTGCCGTATTTGGACTGCATTGGCTATTACTAAATATGGATATGATTCTTATGCCTTTATAAGGATATGATTTGTTATAACCACATAAGGGCATAAATCGGGGATATTTAATTAGGGTCCTAGATACGTTCACAACACTCAGATCTGCCTTCCGGGGGGGGGGCAGAAATGCTTTTGTGGCGGTGGGGGCATTGTCATGTCCATTTTCAGCAGCCACCACCCCTACCTTTAAAATAAATCCCTGGTGCCTAGTTGACTTTCCCCCCTGTGGACCAGATTAGGGACTATTGCCCCCATTTGACTTCCAGGGCAGGCAGAAAGTATTGGCCTGTCTATTCTGGGCTGTCCCTACCCCTACGTATAATAAAAAACATAATCCCCGGTGCCTAGTGGGCTATTGCCCCATCTGCCTCCCGGGGGAGGCAGAAAGACTCTGGCAGTTTTTTTCAGGGGGTGGGGGAATTGGCATGCACATTTTAGGCAGCCCCACCCCTATATACATAAAAAAAATCCCTGGTGCCTAGTAAGCTTTCTGCCTCCTGAGGGGCAGATCAGGGTCTATTGCCCAATCTTCCTCCTGGGTGGTAGAAAGGCTGTGTCAATTTTTTTGGGGGGTGGGGGTATTGGCATGCCCATTTTAGGCAGCCCCCACACCTATAGGCATAAAAAAATCACTGGTGCCTGTTGTTCTTTCTACCCCCGGGGGCATATCGGGGGCTATTGCCCCCATCTGCTTCTTAGGGGAGGCAGAAAGACTGTGTCATATTTTTTAGGGGGTGGGGGCATTGGCATGCCCATTTTGGGCAGCCACCACCTCTATGTATAAACACCCTCAATCCCTGGGGCCTAGTGGGCTTTCTGCCCCCTCCCGGGGTCAGATCAGGGACTATTACCCCATCTGCCTCCTCAGGGGCAGAAAGACTGTGGAATCTTTTGGCGGTGGGGCATTGGCATGCCCATTTTCAGCAGCCCCCATCTCTATATAGATAAAACAAATCCCTGGTGCCTAGGGTGCTTTTTGCCCCTTCGAGGAGCAGATCAGGCGCTATTACCCCATCAACCTCTCAGGGGAGGCAAAAGGCTGTGGAAATGATTTGCTAGGGTGGAGGCATTGGCATGCCATTTTTGTGTAGCCTCCACTCATATAATTAAACAACAATCCCTGGTGCCTAGTGGGCTTTCTGCCCCAGGGTAGATAGGGGGCTCTTGCTCCCATTTGCCTCCAGGGGGGGCAGAAAGACTGTGGGAATCTGGCATGGGTGGCGGCATTGTCATGTCCATCCCAGCCAACCCAGACCCCAAAAAGTGCTGAAGTAATCCCTGGTGGCTAATGCGCTTTCTGCCCCCGCCAGTGGGGCAGATTGGGGGCTATTGACTCTATCTGCCCACAGGGGGAAAGAAAGACTGAATATGCCAGAAATATTTTGAGGAGGGAGTAAAGGCCCTTACTCAGGGGGCCACTCCTCCCTCACTGGTGTCCAGTGGTTAGATTCCTGCTTGGGGATCGCCCTCCTGGGGTGATCCCCAAGCAGGAATCCACTAGGTATATTCTCCCCTTTTCAGTGAAACGGAAATCAGCTCATTTCAGTTTCGGTATCAGAGAAATGATGTCAGTGCGACATGCGCACTGATTGTAATTTTCCTGAAACAAGCCAAACAGCCTCGGGAGCTGGTAAAGCCCTTCCCCAGATCCTGAGGCTATTTAGGGCTTAAAGAAATCCCTCTTGTGTCCGCACCAGAAGTATTTCTTGTGCCATGTGCGTGGTCGGCCAGAAGCCGTCCAACACGCATGAGCACTGATGCGTCAGATAGCGCTCAGCTGTCTGACGCACTGAAGAAGTTAATACGCTTATGGGGAAACTAATTGTATTGTTAGGCACATCGGCTCTGCCTCCACAGTGCTGTGCCAATAAGACCCAGAGCACTAACCAGCAGAGCGAACAGCGATTCGGAGAGCTCACATTGCCAGGAACGTATCGGTGTCGATTAAAAACCCACATCCGCCGGATTATTATCGGATCAGGGCCCGAATGAGCGACCACTGCCGAGACCAGATGGCGACTGTGACCCTCGCAACCGCATACATCTGAGCACAGAAGGCAAGAAGAGACCCCCCTAGCCAAGATCTAAGGGTATAGCCCCTCAATCGCAACAGGCGACTTACCGCAAGCGGAGTGTAGACACAGGTACTCAGCAGCAGCATTGGGAGCATGGCGCCGGCTGGTAGAGGAAGATGGAAAAGTGCGGAGGCCTGACAGCAAGGTGCCGACCCGTTGAGACAGGCCGTGGTGACAGGTGTGGGTGGAGAGGTTGAGGCGCAACAGCAGAGGGGTAAGTGGCAGCGAGAGGGGCTGTGTGTGAGTCCCGCACATTAGGCCACAGAGAAGTGGAATAGCATCAAGGTCGAGGGTGAGGATGCCTGACCCTAATACGGTGGCCAGAGCACAATGAAACCAGGTAGCATTCGACATAGCGTGAAGCTCGGCGATGAGGGAAATACAGTAGCATCTTTCACAAAGGGGGGGCAGAGCCAGAAAAATAAGTACCTGACAAAGAACCGGATGTTTAAGCTTAACATCAGGCCCACCTGACCTTTAAATGGCGGTGGCGGGAACATAACTGTATTAAGGGCCTCATTAGGATCGCGGACGGACTTCCGTCCGTCCACGACCCCAGAGCAGGAGGGAACCTCCGCATGGCATGCGGAGTTCCCTCCTGTGCAATTAGGATGTGACCGCCACCCTGGTGGTCACATCCTCTATTTTTAACATTGCGGCGGGTGCGGCTTCAAGCTGCACCCGCGGCAATGTTAAAAATGCAGGTGTTGCATTTGTATGCAGAAAAAGGCAGGCACCGCGCGGTGCCTGCCGCTTTCAGCATACAAATGCAGGGGGGTACCATAGGTACCCCCCACCCCTCCTTCACCTAGGGGGCCCGCAACGGGCCCCCGCAGTGAAGTTACACATGCTTTTCCACGGCGGAAAACCCGCCGCGGAAAAGCATCTGAAACAGGCCATCCTAATATGGTGGGCGGTGTCTGACAGACACCGTCACCATATTAGAGCTTTTCCACTGCGGTTGTAAGCCAGCCACGGCGGAAAAGCTGCGGACAGAAACCAGGACCCACCAGCCATCCTAATGTGGCGGTGGGTCTTTGGTGGGTCCGCTGCGGATTTTCCGCATCCTCCGGGTCGGCGGTGGCTTCCGCCGGCCCAGAGGATGCGGAAAATCCGCAATCCTAATAACCCCCAAAGTCCTTAATCTACAGAGACCTGGTTTTTATATAGTGTGGAAGAAACCCACTGGAGCAGTGAGAAGCCTATATCCATGGGAAGGGAAACTAAGATACCTGAGGAGCCTGGGGAGAAGCAGAGGGGCAGCTCTGCACACAGAGGGACAACAAAAGAAGAGCAATATAGTCCGCAAAGAGAGGGGCAACACAGGCCCTGGCGTAATACACGGTGAAGGACAGGAATCCTCCGTTATAATACAACAGGTCACACCAGTGTTGTTCAAAGGAGAGCATCTGACATCTAACAAGCAGGAAACTTGTGCACAGTGACGTCAGTGATCTTACCGAAAATGCAAACCATGGTGAGGAGGGAGACCGCCTCGATGCCCCCGAAGAAAGCTAGCAATAGAGTCTCCAGCTATTTTGCACCAATGAATAAAAAAGCCACAAATGCACGATCAGATACAGACGGAGAAATGGTGCTCGCCAAGGAAGATTTGCTCACCTCCCTCAGGGGCTTTAAAACAGAGCTGCACAAGGAATTGATATTAGACATGGCGGCCTCCATGGATCAACTAAAAGCAGACCTCTCAGACCGCATGGCATCCTTGTAACGAGATGTAGACTCTGTGGGCACCAGGGTCCTCGATGTGGAATCCAAGATGCAAGAACTGGACAAAAGTGCCTCAGAAACAAGGGAAGCGCTTCAAGAGCTCCGCTCACACCTACAGGTAGCACTGTTAAAAGAGGAAGACCTGGAAAACAGATCCCGAAGGGATAACATAAGGATCCGGGACTTGGGAGCGGGAGCGGAGGACCCAGACCTGGAGACCTTTGTTAGTGGTCTATTCACAGAAGTGCTGGGGTCGGGGCATGCAAAAATAAAAATTGAGCGAGCCCACAGAGTAGGCCAGCCGACACCAGGGTTGAACAGGTGCACAAAGGACGTCCTGGTCAAACTTCATTGCTTCAAAGTTAAAGAAGCAATCATGCGGTGGCATGAAAAAAAGACAAGTAACCTGCCAGGACTTCACCTGCTCCCTATACCATGGCCTGGCAGAGGCCACTATGCAGCGGCATCATCAATTCAGGCCAGTAACTGAGAAACTAAGAACGGATAACATTCAGTCCAGATGGACATACTCTTTTGGCCGTGCGTTTGAACAGCAAAACACGACACGTCACACACTTAAAGGAAGCAATGGAACTCCTGAGAATGTTGCCGCTGGTCCCAGAGAGCAATAGCGAGCAAGCAACGAGATCTGGTGCAGGCACAAGACAAAAAAAAACATGGCAAACACAATAGAGAGAGCACAACCTGAAGAATTAGCAGAGACAAGGACAATGGGAACTCCTGACATGGACACTGTAGACATTTGTGTGGTCATGCCGATTTTGAATCTAAGAAGGGGATAGTTGGGGGTGAGGAACTATCACGAGAACCCCTCACTACCTGGACGAGGTCCGATGGGAGGTCCACAACTCCCAGAAAGAGCAGCTTTGGTGGTGGCTCTCTGAGATGAAATGCTATGGATGTATAGTGACAGAAACAGCGCATAACTGTGGTAGCGGGCACTGGACGAAGCGCCCGTCACAATGATTACTAACTATCCGACTAACTCACAAGGAGGGGGTTGTAAGATCCCATTCCATTTGTGGGGAATTTTTCCACAGGTCATGTTCTTGTTTTTTTTTTCTTTTATTGTTCAGGGAAGGAGAGACAGGTTTACTATTCATACAATAAAGCGGGGGTCGGGTCTGTAGGAGATGTCCCGAAGAACCATGGGGGAAGGGGGCCGGGGAGGCCTGATCTTGGGTCTCAAAAACAGGCACACATTAAGGGGACGTAGAACAGGGAGAGCAGAGGCCCCTGGGGCTCCAGGGCGTAAGCATTCATGGTCTCTTTATTATCATGAAATGTAAAAGGATTAATCGCGCACTTAAGCGGCAGAAAGTTTGTAAATATGTCCCTGACCAACAATTTGAGGTGGTGGCATTTTCAAGAGATGCATCTGCAAAAGAAGGACACTCATGGACTAAAGCACAGGAGTTACCACTTGATCTACTAATCGGCAGCACACACAAAACAAAAGAGTGTGGCACTACTGTTCCATGCAGCTTTACATTTCAGCCTGAAGGGGTAATATTCGAAAAGGAGGGGAGAGTAGTCATAATGAAGGGCAAACTAAAAGGGAAACTTTGCACATTCGTAGCAGTATTCGCTCCACACAATGGTCAACACCCTCTTGAACCTAGTTGGGGGTTTTGCTGAAGGCACGATAATTTTGATGGGAGACTTTAACCTCACATAGCACTCGGAACTAGATAGCTCACATTCACAGCGCTCTCTTACAGGTAGCTTTCCTAGAAATATCAAAAAGATGACACACAACTTGGGCTTGAGAGACGCCTGGAGGATAATACACCCTACTACAAAAGACTGCTCCTTGTACTCCCATGTGCACCGCACCTATTCTCGTTTAGATTACATTTTTATCAGTCAAGAATTGCTGGGCACTCTACAAGATGCTAAGATCCACTCCATTGTGATTTCCGATCATGCGCCCACCTTGATATGCCTTCATGGGAGCCCTTCCCCCACAGGTTCCAGCTGTGGTTTTTCCCCGCACCTATTACATGCGATAGGCTTCTCAGGGACAAGCTTAGAGGGACAATTAATTAATTCTTTCAATTAAATCACCCAGAAGACACTTCACTTCTAAAGAACTGGGACTTCTTTAAACAGGACTTTGAGGCAAATGCATGGAACTCAGCTCTAGGTTAAATAAACAAGGAGTTAAAGAGCAAACAGACATAGAGTCAGACTTAAGATCAGTGGAACAGATACACAAACAAGTACCAACACGAGACATACACCGCAAATTAATGGCTCTGAAAGGGAAACTCACTGCTATATATACTACTAGAGCGGAACCCACACTCCTTCCTCTGTGCCATCTCTTACATGAACATGGTAATAAAATAGTGTCCCATCTAGCGGGACAACTTAGGGTGAAACGAGAGAGGGAATACATAGGGGGATCAGCGATGGTGGGGGCGCCCTGCACGACTTTGTTGAATCCAAGGCCCAACTCTTCACGTAATTCTATGAGGTGTTGTACCAAGCATCACCCACAGATACAGCAACACAGAATGCTTACCTTGATTAAGTGACTATCCCACAGGTGACTTGGGCCCAAAACGAGGCACTGAGTGCTTCTATAACTGACGAGGAGGTTCAGGTAGCAATATCCTCGCTGAAATCTCATAAGTCCCCGGTTCTGGATGGCCTAATGGCCCATTTCTATAAGACATGCAGAAGATATCAAACCTCAACTGACCTATCTGTTTAACCATGTAACAACAGAGGCAGAGGTGACACCCAAAATGAGAGAGGCTCTGATCACATTCATACCAAAAGCTGGGAAGAACCCACAACTTTGCTCATCTTACAGGCTGATGGCGCTTCTAAATATCAATGTATAACTGTATTCAAAGATACTAGCAACCAGGTTAAAAGAGATAATAATGCCAGAACTGATCCATCCGGATCAATCCAGGTTCATCAAAGGCAAGCAGACACATGATAATGTTCGTAGGGTTCTGCATTTGATAGAAAAAGTAACTAGGTTCCAAATGCCGGCAGTCCTGTTGGGCCTGGTTGCAGAAAAGGAATTTGATAGGGTGGATTGGTCCTTCCTTTTTCGGGCCCTGGGGCAATTTGGATTAGGTGATGCATTTATTACAATGGTAATGGCCAACTATGCTTGCCCCACATCCAGAGTGGTGCTGAACAAAGTGCGATCAAATATGTTTCCCCTTAGCCGAGGGACAAGGCAGGGACACCCTTTATCCCCGCTACTCTTTGCCCTTAGCAATAGCATAAGCCCCTAGTGGCCCAGATCAGATCGACGTACGAGATAAGCGGAATACAGTTTGGGTTGATATAACACAGGATCTCGTTGTTTGGGGACGATGTTCTGCTCACATTATCTTCACCTCGTGCCTCATTGTCAAGTTTCCAGAAAGAGCTAAAAGCCTTCGAGGAGGTGGCAGGTTTCTGTATCAACGCATCCAAACCCTCCTTACTGAATCTGACACTCTCTGATAAGGAAATGGAATCCCTTCTTTCAGACTTCCCATACCACTGGGCCAAACATATTATTACTTACCTAGGAATAAAAATAGCACAGAGACTGGGAGGACTTTTAAGGATAACTACCCTGCACTGCTTCAACAGGTACAGCAAGAACTGAAACGATGGAAACCTGTATACATATCCTGGCTAGGCTGAACTCATGCAACTAAGATGACAGTACCCCCAAAATTCTTATATATTTTTCAAGCTCTCCCTATAAGTTTGGACAGAGACTTTCTTCCCAAGTTATGCACGCTCATCACACAATACATCTGGCAGAATGGAAGAGCTATTGTTCGCTCTAATCCGACGCCCCAAGAACGCAGGAGGGGTTGCATTTCCAGACTTGCAACTATATTATAAAGCAGCACAGCTATGGGGGATAGTTACGAGAGTCAGACAAACATTGGCTGCATACGGATAGATCAATAGTGAAACCTACTTTGTGGGACTTCCTATGGAAGCTGAGGAAGGATCACCCTTGCAATACTGATCTTAGCACGCCCACCCAGAAAACTATGAGGGTGTGGGATGCTGTAGTGGGCAGGGCACACACAGATACACTTCAACCCGGAATCTCTGCTGGCGCTCAACACAGGCCCATTTAAAGAGTGGCAAAGTGGTGGTTTACTGCGAGTGTCTAACCTATTTCATAACTATGATATTTTAACATTCGAGAGTTGTCGACGCAACTTTAATCTATCTGCTTCCGAACACATACACTACCTCCAACTTAAACATTGGGACTTACAACCTGACATGCGGGAGGAGGCCACCAGGGAACTCATTCTTATATGCACTCCTCTCTACTCTACAGTCTCCACGGCCTAGACACATCACCTTGTGGGAGACCATGTGCGAGAGCGAGTTCTCGGAGCACCAGTGGAAGAAATTGTGGAGGGATGTAGTAAAAAATAAACATTCTATAGGAATTAGGGAAGCATACTATAAGATACTTTACAACTTGTATCTGCACCCGGTAAGACAGAAAACAACATTCTCGGAGGTCTCAGATCGGTGTTGGAGAGACTGCGGCCTACTAGTATACTTCAAACACGTTTGGTAGGACTGCCCCACTATCAGACCCTTCTGGACAGAAATCCTAGCTCAAATTAAAGAAATTCTAGGCTATCCGATCCCTACCACACTGCAATTTGTATTATTGGGAATAAGAAATGAAACACTAGAACACCAGACAGAGGGGGACAAACCAATTATGTGGTTGTGTCTCGGAGCAGCCAAACTAGCAAAAGCGGCAGCCTGGAAGAAAAAAGACCCCATAGACTTGACTCAATGACAGGCTCAACTATGGAGAGCAGTTACAAAGGAATGAATGGCAGACATTTTTCGAGATAACTTTAGGAATTTTGAGCCCAGCTGGGGCCCGCTGATCTAATACTTATCTTGAGGTATAACAATGGCAACATGCCCTCCCACAGTTACAGCACTTCATCTCTTCCATTTCTAAAGATAGATGGGAGGTCAGGGCAGTTCCCCTAAGACAGAGAGACAGATCCTCTTACACGAGTACCATTCATTCATGCACACATATCACAGGCGGGAGCAGCCAGTGGGGGAGATTTTCCCCTCTTTAAGTGCTGAAGGCAGCCACTGACATCTGACATCCCGTCCTTTGCCTAGCCTCCTCCTTCCTCTTTGTCCTCCTCTTTTCTTTTAATTGATTTATTTATTTGCCACCAAGACTCTGTTGACAGGAGGCAGCTGGGTTAGGGTTGGAGTGAGGGGGGGCTGGTTGGGATTTATCAAACCCTCTTTAACTGCCACAAAACTCCTCCTAACTCTTTTCTACAGCCCTCCCTTTTGTAGTAAGTATTCCCCATTTTCTGAACACTGTGTCCCTCCCACATTTACTACTAAATTGTACACTTTAATGTGCGTAGGTCTCGGGACCACTGCATAAATAAGATAGCAGAGGCCTCGTCGTGTAGATTTGTAAATATCATTTTGTAGTATGTGAGCTGTAGTCTTGCAGTATTACTAAAAATACTATAAAATACAGTTTGTGATTAGGTCCCCAACAACCAGAAATGTGTCTTGGTGGAGACTACGAAACAGGGGCACGGGTAGCTGTGAACTAGAAAGCAAGGGGAATGTTCACATGTATGCACCATTCCTAGGTGTTATTTTGCAACACACACCAGGTAAGACTACTGGGAAGTACAGAAGCACTTCCGCAACGTGACCAAAACATCTGAAGCACCAGCCACTTGAGAATTTCACGTGTCCTCTTTGATGCCTCAGATCTGTGTGTGTAACTCAGTTTTGGCAGAGTGGGATGAGGTAAGCTCGTCAGAAAATGGGGAAAGTGGGTACAATCATAATACCAGTGAAGAGAGGCATCCCGCTGTGCATGCTGCTATCCTGATGACTTGTGACTATACTGTCTCTTGTACACAGCTATTGTTTATGCTTTGTGCAGATCTTTTACAATTTCTATCATTAGTTGTGCTAATACCTAGGATGGCTGTCAGATTACATGACTGATAACCAGAATCAAATAAACTTAACAGAATTCATTTAATTCCAATAACAAGTTGATATGTCAGCAACTATCCCTTTATACAGGTATTTGACATCAATTGATATATTTGAGTACCAGACTAAAAAAGACTTCCAAGATGGTATATCTATATTTAGAACATTGTGGCACAGGTAAACATAATGAACACGATGTGAACGCAGAGTTATGTTAAGTTATGTTATGTTATAACGACTTGTAAAGCACTCGGCTGCCCCAGCAAAGTGGCGTTACGGCACTGAAACTGCACCGCTTGTAGCAAAAAAGACCGCTTACAATGGAGGAAAGAGGAATGTTTTAACAGCTTTACAGAAAGGCAGATAGGTATTTATAATGCGGCTAGAAGTTGGGAGCTCATTTCAGAGTTTTGAGTCCAGCACACAGAAGGAGTGCCCTCCAGCACTGACCCTCCTCACCCTAGGGACAGTGACAAGATTCTGTCCTATAGATCGAAGTTGGCGGGAGGGGTTGTAAAAAGTATTAAGATTGGCCAGAATACATGGAGATGAAAAATTCAGGATTTTGAAAGTAATACAGAGGGCCTTGAACTCTAAGCGTTTGGCCACAGGCAGCCATTGAAGGAGACAAATGACATTCGAAGTAGTACACCTCCTAGGCAGGTCAAGGAAAGCTCGAGCCGCGGCATTCTGGACCCTTTATAGTCTGACAATTTTGGATTGGTTGGCCCCCAAATAAAGGGAACTGGCATATTCCAATTTTGACAGGTTCAAAGCCTGGATGATAACCTGCCAGATTGGGGGATTGAAGAAACCCAACAGTAGTTTGAGCCCCCCCCAATAGCCCAAAACAAGTCCCTGACAACTTATTGGTTTGGTTTGGAAAGCTAAGGGCGGTATCTATCCAAACCCCCTGGTTTTTTACCACCTGTTTAGGGGCAGGTGCCGGCCCCAGAGTGGCAGGCAACCAGTGCTCCCTCCACATCTCTGAGTCTCTCCCCACCAGCAGTACCTCAGACTTGCTGCCGTTGACCTGGATACAGTTGGCAGTCATCTTCTCGGCGACGGTCTCAAGATCGCTCCAGAGCTTACAAGCGTCCTGAGTGATGTTGTCGGAGACTGACTACCAACTGAGTATCGTCTGCATATGATACTACCGTGAGCCCTCTGTTCTTAGCCACCATCACCAGTGGTTTAACATACAGGTTAAAGAGGGTAGGGCTCAAAGCTGAGCCCTGCGGTACCCCCTCCTTGGTGGCATACACTCTGGAGACAAAGGGAGGGGCGGCTACCTGGAAGGACCTCTTGGAAAGAAAGGAGGCAAAGCAATCCAGGACATAGCTCACTATGTCCACCTCCTCCAGAGACCTCAACCGGATCTGGTGGGAGACCGTGTTGAATATGGCACTGAGATCGAGCAGAATAAGTGCCGAGGTATGATCCTCTTCCAGGGCCCAGCTCAGATGTTCGGTAACAGCAAGAAGAGCAGATTCTGTGCTGTGACAAGGACGGAAACCCTTCTGAGAGGGGTCGGGTATGTTATTTTCCTCCAGATACCCTGCCAAGATGGTATTGACGTGGACCTCAGAGATTTTAGAAACTCAGGGCAGGAGGAAGATGGGGTGAAAACTCTCCAGTTTGGCAGCGTCCATGTTAAGTTTTTCTTAGCAGGGGGACCACACTACCATGTTTCCAGGTGCTCGGGACAACGGCCATAGAGAGAGATAAGTTAATCACGTGACTCAATAGAGGAATGAGCGCAGGTAACATTTTCATCAAATAAGCCGGCTTCAGAGGATCAGTCGGGGAAACAGACTTGACTTTGCTGCAAAGCTGGGGCAGCTTCTCTTTGGAGATGGCAGGGAAAGTGGTAAGAGTGTGTGAAGTAGGAGGACGAGACACAGAGTCAGTCCTGACGAAACCTGATCGAAGGATTTATAGATCTTCTCCACCTTCTCAACAAAGATGGAGGCTACAGCATTGCTCGTGTAATGAAATCAGAGTGGCAGTCAGGGCTGTCGATGATTTCAGCTCTTTCAGTATCGAAAAGATACTTTTAGATGGATTTGCACTGCTCTTGATTTCCTCTGCATGGTAGGTAGCCTGTTCCAACTGGATATACCTATGATATTTCTGGATTGCTGTTTGATAGGGCCTCTTCAGGTTAGGGTCATGGTTCTTTCTCCATGCTCTCTCCAGCCTTTTACACTCTTTGTACATGGAAGTGAACTAGGCATTGTACCAGGGACTAGATTCGGTACTGCATCTTTTAGACCATTTTGCTGGGATAAGAGAATTGAGGGCGCTAAAAATCCAGTCCGACAACAATTTATTGGCAGAATCTGGATCAGCTGGAAAACTGGGCACGGATGAGGAGAGGAGGTCTTGGAATTGCGCAATATTAAGTTTATACCAGGGGCGCCTAAGTGTACCCGTCTGAGACACCCCGCTCATGGGCACTACCCCAGAGAGTGTCATCCTTATGAGATAGTGATCCGACCAGCACATCGGGGAGGTAGAGTGAACAGTCAGGAGTGCAAGATTAGTAAAGACTGGGTCCAATAGATGGCCAGCGGAGTGTGTAGGACCTGGCACCAGTTGGAATAGCTGACATGCCGCAAGATCCGCCAGAAAGTTACCCATGTCAGCATCCTGAGGATTGTCCGGATGAAAATTCAAATCCCCAAAGATACTGGAATTTGCCGTTCTTATGGCTAAAGGTCCTACTGCATAGATAAGAGCAGTGTAGAACTCTTTGGAAGACCCAGGCGGGCGATAGATCAGTAAGCCCAACAGGGTGTAGTTGGGGTTAAATGAGATCCGAAAGTGCACGGCTTCGCACCTAGCAAGGGACTCCCTCACAAAGTTGCACGAGTAGGAAGATTTGAAAATCACTAAAATCCCACTCCCTATAGACCCTCCGTTGAGTGTCTTGATACTAAAACCTGGGGGAAGTGCGTACCCGCCCAGCTGACCCTGAGAACACACCCTCGCTCAACCGGCACGCTGCTGTGGCGGAACAGGGCGGAGATCAGGGGAGAGTGGGATATCCCCGGCTGCAGTAAGGGTTCAAATGTGAAGCCCCAAAAAGGAAGGGTCGCCCTAGACGGACCTCCAAACCCCTCGTAAGTGCACACAAAGAGGCAGAGTACACAGCAACACAAATAGTAGTTTAAAACAAGTGAAGCAAGTGGTTACAAGCTGAGACAACAAACCACAGCACTATCCACTGTGCGCTCGCCAGGGCATTGATTTAAATGGTGGCTCAACATGAATATAAATTCATTTTAGTAGGAGAAGCAACAAATTAATCAAATTCTCAAATCCGCCAGACAAATTAGCTCAAAAACATTATATCTAACTAAGACATACTCATCACTCATAAATCATGCCCCCTGCAAATTCTCTTGAAGAGGGTCGGATTTCATACTTTTCCCATGGCTGCTTTCAGCTTCCATTCCAGCTCTGGTAATTTGTTACTGTCGATCGAGCATTTTGTGCAAGAAATATAGACTGAATGAACAAGTCCGTATTGATCTCCATGGGTCATAAAATGTGGTTTATGGCATTCCATAATTAGCTGTGATCTCTCCGACTTTGACACAACGATTTTACCGAGAATAAAACAAGCAGATGTACGACAAAAAGCAATTGCTGCTGGAATTTCCTGATACACAAAGTAAGTACTAGATTAGTTGGTGATTTGTAGTTTGAGCCTGTTTGCAAGCTATTGTCAATGTGCACATACATAAGACGAAAAGACGCCTTCCTTGGATGACAGGCCGGAATTCCGTTCTTATGTGAGAGGATACAGGCGATATTTCAATTGAGGTTAACCAAAACGACTTGTAAAAAACAGAATATTCAGTGGCAAAGGGGGAACAAATGCGGTGTTCACATACAAAGGTGCCAAGTGAGGAGTTACCTAATTAAAATTGCACATGCTGTGAAAGAGGCTGCAGCTCTCCGTAGGCAGAATGTACTTCAAGGGTGTCTAAATGACACAAGAGCAACACCGTTCCTGGATTAAGAATGTGTGCATAATTTATTAATTTTGATATTTACAGTTTTTCAATGCGGAGGAATGAATCACGTCGTCATGTGCTAGTCTGGTGGCAATTGTACAAGGAAGTTTAAAAAACATTGTTGACACTTGGGCTACACATCTTCTCACGAGGTCTCTAAAAACGGACAAGTGGATCAATTTCAGTTTGATAACAGAGTAGGGTTTACTGTCCAAGGTAATTTTTTGTTGTTGTTGTTTGGATGATTGAATGAGGACAGGAAGAGAAGAAATACTTAAAAAGTTTACATTCAGATTGATAACCTGGTTTGACATCTGGTGCGCAGATCTCGCAATAGCGGCAGCAAAAATAGGTGGGATGTGAGTACTTTGTATAGGCCGGACGTGATCCCCTTGTGCTTTCCGCAGATATTCACGTACAATACTACTGGTAAGGTCTGTAACAACCAAGGTTGCGGCAGGAACACCTTCCTGCACAAAAACAATCACATGAGGAAAAATCAAGGAGAAATGAAAACATTTCTCCTCCCTGCGCCTCCCTATGCCTCTGCTGGCGAGTCATAGAATTCTGACGCATCCCCAGGATTATGAAAGGTTGTAAATCTAGGAAGAAGCCATGGGTGCTACTTGAGGACACCCACAGCAACACCCATGGGATGCCCCTTTCGGGCAAAGTGCTGCATAAAATGGTCCATATTTCTAAGGACACTAAAAGTCATGCAGGGTGGCTTTATGTGTTCTTGAAAATATGGGGCAGCAAAATGCTTGTAAATATGCCCCAATGTCTCTTGCAGTTAATTTCAAATCACATTGTAAATGCTGAGACAAATACTGAGCTATAGTCCTCCATTACTACTCTAAATGTATGCAGGTAGCAAACATATGCTGCATAAAAAAACACACCTTGGACAGCTACTCTTCTTCCTACCTCCATTAGTATCCCACTTGGCTATCCTTTCTGGCCTATAAGCATACAGATAGTTCTGAATTGGTGCAGATTAAAGTTAAACCAAGGTAACCAAAGTATATATTCTTAAGATCTGGTACACATCTGTTAAATCAGATATCTGCACAGAAAATCCAATCTTATTACTCTATTTACAAGATAAGCTACTAAGATCGTCTTCTATATATTCTGTCATTATTCAATACATATCACAGATGGTTAGTTTGTGATCTTCCGAGTATTTATGTCAACAGTGCAACAACATCACTGATCATAATACTAGCGACATTATGTTGGAGATACTCTATGTCTGTACATATTTTTAAAAGCTAGCTTGAGTTAGCCTATATACTTGTTGTAGCATAGCAAAAGTACTGAGTCCCTCCTGATTGTATAATTGGCCTACCGATTTGACTCCTCTAAAATATCATTGCCTAGCTACAGTATCCTCGAATATCAGTGGTAAAGTGTTGTGTGAAAATGTCAAGATGGAGTTTGGAAGGAAAAACAGGTATCTACCCAGATTGATTTGCATAAATGGTGTCATTTAAATGTAATTAGGGTCAGGCTACCTACATAGTAGGAGCTTCCATTCTTCACCAGTCTTGATTTGATATGCAAGAGTATTATGGTCTGAATGACAATCTTTACAAAGGCACCAGAAACTGTTGCCTAAAGCAGCCCAAAAATATAGCCTAAATCTGGAAGTCAACATCCCCCTTGGAATGAAGAGAGCTTCAGATATGCAATGTCCTGCCTCACCCTTTTATATCCCCATATAACACTAACCTTAGAACCTTTCAGCTGCCTAAAAAAGGTATCAGATACTCCTAGAGAGATGGCCTTGAAAAAGATAAAGGAATTTAGGAAGATTATTCATCTTAACAATATTACAATGACCAATAATACATATTGGTTGCCAATTCCATAATCCATCTTGAGAATGTGCTGATGTAACAATTGCTAATAGTTCAAATCAATTAAAGGATTAACACAAGAGTAGATATTGATTCCCAAATACATTGCAACTGAGACAATCTTTGATTTTTTAACAAATGATATAAAGCTCATAATTATTTGGGTTTTAGACAAATTAAAGCGATACCCAGGGAAAACCCCAAATCTGGCAGCCTCATTAGCAATTAATTTAGTCGCTTCAATTGGTTGTACACTGTCACATCATATTGATGAAGATTGGCACCCAGAATCAACCAGTAGACACAATGTCTTGAAAGAGGCGTCGGAACACACAGAAGAAACCTCATGGTGAAAATTGAAGATTGACGGGCTGATAAGACAAAGACTCATTGGATCCAGAGACTCTGTGGAACACTGAGGCAAAACCACATGCTCAGAGATTCCGATGCAGAAATGAAAGTGCCAAGCTGTTAATCATTCAGGAAGATGCCGAGGATTGAAGACTGAAATTCCAGGATCGTTATTCAGTGTTCCACTGGAACGAAACGCTATAACAAAGCAAACGTTTACCAGCCTGTGTACCACTGCAGCCAGAACTTTCGAGACTTAAGCCTAGAAAGTGGTTCCTACCCCACCCTCGGGGGTGGTTAGGTGGGCTAGCCGGCGATATCTGCCCTAGGCTCTGCCAGATTCAGAAAAGGGGGTGGTGATGAACAGAGTGTCTGAATTAAGCAGACCACTCTTACCCAGTCCAAAGATCAGGGCTTGATCCATCACCGTTATTTAGCTCACTGCACCATCCCAGCTCAGAACCTGGCTATATGCAAATCAGTCTGTCCCTGGCCCAGTGCATCATGGGAACAGGGCAGACTAAACTACGAAGCCAATTCTTCACCAGAAAGGAGACAAGCTTCCGGGGACCGGCTTCTGGCATTTCAGCCATCGTCGGCCCGGCTTGCTTGAATCCTGAAGGTGCAGTGAGCAAGGGACTCATGTCTGAGTATACCCTGCCACACCTATAGTGGCCAAAAACGATTCAGAAAAGGGGGTGGTGATGAACAGAGTGTCTGAATTAAGCAGACCACTCTTACCCAGTCCAAAGATCAGGGCTTGATCCATCACCGTTATTTAGCTCACTGCACCATCCCAGCTCAGAACCTGGCTATATGCAAATCAGTCTGTCCCTGGCCCAGTGCATCATGGGAACAGGGCAGACTAAACTACCAAGCCAATTCTTCACCAGAACGGAGACAAGCTTCCGGGGACCGGTTTCTGGCATTTCAGCCGTCGTCGGCCCGGCTTTCTTGAATCCTGATGGTGCAGTGAGCAAGGGACTCATGTCTGAGTATACCCTGCCACACCTATAGTGGCCAAAAACGATTCAGAAAAGGGGGTGGTGATGAACAGAGTGTCTGAATTAAGCAGACCACTCTTACCCAGTCCAAAGATCAGGGCTTGATCCATCACCGTTATTTAGTTCACTGCCAGGGCCTTGAAGACTAGAGTACCCATGTCCTGATGAAGCCTATGTCATCTGGCTGAAACGCGACCGCGACTGCGTAGACACCGCTTGCTTTGAACGGAGTCCCCTGTTATAATTCAAGAAAGATTTGATTTTTTCTTAGGTGCACAAAAACACAAATATAGACTGGGTTGATGTCTTAACCCCCTGGTGCTTTGCTTTTGGGACTACCATTTTGTTGTGCACTCCATTGTAAATTAAGAGGAGGTACATATGTAAATTGGTGTGTATATATATTCTTATATATTCCTTGTATTTAGGGTACAGAAAAGTGTTTGTTGATATTGTAAATGTTTTGTATATTTGTATATAATGTACATGTGATGTTTTGTATATAGATTGTTGTTTGTTTGCCTCCCTGGATGTCCGCTCATATATGTGTATATGAACTAATATATATATTTTTTTAGTGTATAATTCGTTATTCACAAGATAATTAATTGTTTCTTGTTTGAAAATTAAAAGTGGATTGATCCCTTCAGTACCCTTTGTTTCTACTTTTTCATCCTTAGATGTCTCCTGCTCAGTTACGGGAGGGTAAGGTGGGCAGAACCCCTAACCATTTTTTCTAGACATCATATTCATACACACTAATCTAAATATCCCGTTCATTAACCATAGCTGGTGCTTTATCTGTATTCTGAATAAGATGCGGTAGGTAGGATTTGAGAAAAAGTGCAAATAAAAGTGGAGATAATGGGCATCCCTGACAACTAATAATAATAATAATAATAATAATATGAAATTTGTAACGCGCTCAGCTTACCCAGGGGCATCCCGGCGCGAACAGACCAGAAGGAGAGACGCAACTAATCACTACTGTGGAAACAGATAGGTCTTAAGAAGTTTCCTAAATGGTAGGATCTTAGGCTCTGAGCGAATCTTGAGGGGCAAAGAGTTCCAAAGAGTCGCCACCTGCACAGAGAAACGCCTGCCCCCAGAACGAGCTCTCCTTACTCTCGTTGACTGCAGAAGATGTTTTTGGTCCGAGCGCAAAAGGCGTGGGGGCTTATAAGGACGGGCCATGTTAGCAAGGATGGGGGGACCTTTGCCATGCAGAATTTTGTGGGCCGTGCATAGCGCTTTAAATTTCACCCGCTCCTTCACGGGGAGCCAGTGAAGCGTTTTGAGGGCCGGGGCGGCAGACTGCCTTCTGGGAACATCCATAAGGACTCTCGCAGCTGCGTTTTGCACCTGTTGGAGGGTTTTAAAGGTCGCTTCGGGAGCACCGAGAAACAGCGCATTCCCGTAGTCGAGCCTCGATAGGATTAAACCACGTATCAAAAGCTTCTTTGCTGGATCAGGAAGCAGTGGTAACACCTTACGGGCTGACCTCAGCAGACCAAAGCAAACCCCCGCGGTCTTCCTGGCGTGGGTCCTGAAAGACAGATCTTCCTCCAACCATACTTCCAAGGACTTGATCTCCTTCTTGGGAGATGGTGGATCACCAAGAGACCGGGGCCAACAGCTAGCAATAATGGAGGGACTGGAATTACCCAGGAGCATCAGCTCGGTTTTTCCTCCATTAAGCTTTAGGGCAGAGTTAGACATCCAACGATAAACATTGGCAAGGCAGTCGTGTAACCCCTCAGGTTGTTCCGCCAACTGAGTGAGGCCCACCACCAGCTGAGTATCATCAGCATAGCTGATGATCTTCACCCCCGAAGGGGCGACCACTCTTTCAAGTGGAGTCATGTATATATTAAATACGGTAGGGCTCAGCGATGAGCCCTGCGGGACTCCACATTGAAGAGGGAATAGGGCAGACTGCTCTGCTCCTTCCCAGACTTGGTAGAAACGGTTGGAGAGAAAAGATCCCAACCATTTCAGGGCCGTCCCTGAGACACCTACCTCTGACAGACGTTGGAGGAGCACCTGATGACTCACAGTGTCAAAGGCAGCACTCAAGTCCAGGAGGATCACTGCCACTGACCCTCCTGTATCTAGAGTGCTCCTTGCTTCCTCCACTACTGCCAGCAAGGCAGTGTCCGTTCCCTGGCCGGGGCGGAAACCAGTCTGGGAGTCTCCCAACAGGTGGTTGGACTCTAGATGGTAAGAGAGCTGACGGTTAACCAGCTTCTCTGCAACTTTTGAGAACCCAGGCAGAAGTGAAATAGGCCTGAAGTTGGTCAAGTTGGATGGATCCAATCATGGTTTTTTCAATAAGGCTTTTACCACTGCCTTTTTCCATCTCTGGGGTACTGTGCCATGAGAGAGTGAAAGATTCATGAGGTCGGTCAGCGGGGTCGACAAAGTGTTAGCCACAAGCTTAAGGTATTTTATGGGCACTGGGTCACTCGGAGATCCACTCTTCATCTCTAACAGGACTTTTATAACCTCCTCTTCCGAGAAGGGGCCAAAGGAGGCTAGCTCAATCGGGCATCCTATTGGACTAGCAGCCGGCTCAGGGATTTGAGGGATAGCGGGCAAGGAGGATAATATTTTCTCTATTTTAGAATGGAAGAAGCTAACCAGTTCCTACCATGAGACACCTTGAACCTTGATGAGATATGAATTACAAAAGAAGTATCTAGGAGTCAAGCAGTAAAAAAAGGGAACTCTATTCACCAACAGACCTTGACATAACAAAAAAACAAGTATTGTAAGTTAGATCATTCGGTAACACCAAGTGATTCGATATAACACAGTGCACGTGATTACTCTACTGGGAAACACAGACCCAAGGATAGGTGAGAATTTTCCCATCAGTTGTCGATCTGTACCACCACTTTTACATCATATGGGTTCTCCTTACCCAGGAGCTAGTGCGATCACAGTCACAAGAGTGTAGGAGATTCAGAAAAGGGGGTGGTGATGGACAGAGTATCTGAATTAAGCAGAACACTGCTACCCAGTCAACAGATCAGGGCTTGATCCATCACCGTTTTTTAGCTCACTGCACCATCCCAGCTCAGAACCTGGCTACATGCAAATTAGTCTGTCCCTGGCCCAGTGCATCATGGGAACAGGGTAGACCAAACTACCAAGCCAATTCTTTTACTGGAAAGGAAACAAGCTTCCAGGGACCGGTTTCTGGCATTACAGCCGTCTTCGGCCCGGATTGCTTGAATCCTGATGGTGCAGTGAGCAAGGGACTCACATCTGAGCATACCCTTCCACGCTTATGGTGGACAAAACGATTCAGAAAAGGGGGTGGTGATGGACAGAGAATCTGAATTAAGCAGAACACTGCTACCCAGTCAACAGATCAGGGCTTGATCCATCACCGTTTTTTAGCTCACTGCACCATCCCAGCTCAGAAGCTGGCTACATGCAAATTAGTCTGTCCCTGGCCCAGTGCATCATGGGAACAGGGCAGACCAAACTACCAAGCCAATTCTTTTACTGGAAAGGAAACAAGCTTCTGGGGACCGGTTTCTGGCATTACAGCCGTCTTCGGCCCGGCTTGCTTGAATCCTGATGGTGCAGTGAGCAAGGGACTCACATCTGAGCATACCCTTCCACGCTTATGGTGGACAAAACGATTCAGAAAAGGGGGTGGTGATGGACAGAGTATCTGAATTAAGCAGAACACTGCTACCCAGTCAACAGATCAGGGCTTGATCCATCACCGTGTTTTAGCTCACTGCACCATCCCAGCTCAGAGCCTGGCTACATGCAAATTAGTCTGTCCCTGGCCCAGTGCATCATGGGAACAGGGCAGACCAAACTACCAAGCCAATTCTTTTACTGGAGAGGAAACAAGCTTCCGGGGACCGGTTTCTGGCATTACAGCCGTCTTCGGCCCGGCTTGCTTGAATCCTGATGGTGCAGTGAGCAAGGGACTCACATCTGACCATACCCTTCCACGCTTATGGTGGACAAAACGATTCAGACTAATCTAAATATCCCGTTCATTAACCATAGCTGGTGCTTTATCTGTATTCTGAATAAGATGCGGTAGGTAGGATTTGAGAAAAAGTGCAAATAAAAGTGGAGATAATGGGCATCCCTGACAACTACCATGAGACACCTTGAACCTTGAAAAGATATGAATTACAAAAGAAGTATCTAGGAGTCAAGCAGTAAAAAAAGGGAACTCTATTCACCAACAGACCTTGACATAACAAAAAAACAAGTATTGCAAGTTAGATCATTCGGCAACACCACGTGATTCGATATAACACAGTGCACGTGATTACTCTACTGGGAAACACAGACCCAAGGATAGGTGAGAATTTTCCCATCAGTTGTCGATCTGTACCACCACTTTTACATCATATGGGTTCTCCTTACCCAGGAGCTAGTGCGATCACAGTCACAAGAGTGTAGAAGGACTGTGAGAAACGAAGACCCTTTGTTAATATCTAGTGGGTGGTGTCAGTGTGATAGGACAACTGAAAAAAGCAGTGCAAATATGTGATTAGTGATAGAATAAAATTGGGTAAGACTGAGTAGAAGTGGAAATTTTAATGATTTCTCTCAGCTCCCCAAACATAAAAACAATAGTGAATAAACAGATTTGACAGAATATCTGTTTAGCAAATAGTGGTCAACATGTTTTTGCATAGATGGAAAGTACCAATGCATTCATCAGGACCTAGGTTTTGCTACTGCTGTTGAATTAGTGAAAAATATAAAGGTAAAATGGAATCATATCACCTGCTTTTCAGGTTCAGAAACTCGGCCACAATCTAAAGTATCGTCATGTCAAGAGGGAAGAAAGTAAAAAGAGACACACATTTTATGAAAAATACACTCATCAGTAGTTGTATTCCTTTAACGAATATTCATCATCCAGCTTTCAATCATATCAATATGTGTATATATCAACATATTGTCACTCACCCAATTCGTGCGGGGATAGCGCCTCACCTCACCTGGCTGCAGCTCAGGTAATGAGGAGCACCGCTCTGTTTTAAAAACATATATATATGTTCGTAAGCATTCGACTGTTTATCCCATATAGAAGTAAAAATCACCCTTACTGAAAGGTATTCAGAATTAAATTCGAAAGACACTAGGATAGCATATGGTGTCTTTTATGCGTCATGATATGCATGATCTAGTCATTTCTTATAAATAGATAGAGTCTCACTACTGTCTGACTGCCAAGTTACACCCTGCTAATTCTACCTCTGAGATCAGGCCAGGGCTAAGCAGAGAAACGGAAAGTGGTTCAAACAGTATTTAAAACAAATATTTCTGAAACTTAGTGCGCATTTAATACGGATCGTATCGTTGCAGTGACCCGTAATACTGTATATATACAAAACGTATTAGTCAGTATCCGGCCGGGTAACTATCTTTAGTGGAAAACACCCGTTCCTCCTGTTTGCCTCACTCGAGTCTAACACTCAGGTTAACCAATGTTTGTTATGCCTCGGGGGTCGGGGCAATGAGAAGCAGAAAGAGATTTACTGTTACACCGATCGTATCATTGCCGGGACGACAGGTCTTAGATGAATCCAAAACTATCACTCGGTGTGTGTACGCTAATGGTATTAAGTTGAGAAACAAACCCGTTGTTCCCGCTTACCTATCCGTCGGTGTCTCCTGGCGTTCCTCTGCGCTAACTGGGGAGGCACCGAACGGATGTAGAAAGGACTATTTGTTTGTTTGTCCATCCGTGCGCTCACGTGATCGCGCAGGGAATGATGGACTATGTAGTTACAGTGGTGTAAGAAAGGCTCTCGAGGAGTGCTTAGAAGTCTGTTATCGCGCATACAGTTTAGATGTCAATCGGATGCATTTGAAAAGGGATTAACTTTAATTGCATTCACTTGTGCACTTAAGTAATCCACTATTCCGGAATATGGCAAATGCATGCGACTTCAAATGTTTTAACTGAGGCACACATTAATCAGAATTACAGTCCTAATGTTGGTTGTTATTGCTAATAGATGGTCAATTTCACTTCCCTAATATTGTGCCCACGTCTCAAAGCGCGAACACATTTGAGGACTGCCCATTTACAAAAGCAATGTGAAACAACATTTTAGATATTGATGTTGATGTTTCCGTCAGTATATGCACATTACTCTATTCCATTACAGAGACATCCAGGGTATTGGTTCATTTAAACCCTCTTTGTCGCTGTTGAGCTTATAAACCCATTTTTGTTCTTTTTTGAACAAAAATTTGCTCACATTGGGGCAATGCTCTGGAATAGTGGGCTGTTCCAACATGAGGACATGAGGCACAGGGTCAAGACTGATTTACATATGGCCATGTCTGAACTGGGGTGGCGTGGTGAGCAAAATAACAATGAATTAAACCCAGATCTGTGAGTGGGGGTGAATGTTTTGCAAATGTGCAAAATTGTGTCCGGCACCTTGTGTGTTTTGCAGTAATATTGTACTCTAGTTGCGGCAATGGACCCCCATCTTTGGATGCTAAATGGGTCTCCACAATGCAGAGAATATGAGGCACCTCCTCATAACCATCTGTCTTCTCTTTGACATTTGAGGCCGGCTACATTCCAGCACAATCCTTTAAAGTTAGACATGGACGATAAGACTACTGCTCAAACACAAAATTCCTAACCTAACCCCCCATACGTGGCTGTTTGAAAGGAAAAGATAGCCCCATGCAACTTCTCCCGCCACGCTGTATTTTAAGCCGTGCAGGCTTTAGCAGGAAGACCTGCACACCAGTCACTGTAAGTGGGTCAACCATTTACCTCAGACTTCATCTCTGATCCATAGTTGAATTTCAAAAGTCAGAGAAAATATTGAAGGATACAGAGTCCTTTTAATCAGGGCAGAGGGGCGAGCCTTCATATGGATAGCCTGTTGAAGAAGAAAGATACACACATAATTCAGGACAGGACATGGCCTATCCCCAAATCATGTAGCTTTAGATCCTGCTGATATTGGAAGTATATTTTTGCTTTTGATCTGGTATTCCAAATCCCAATCCACTAGATCAGGAAAAGCCTGTTGGAAAAGTCTCATGACATACTGCCGCATATCAACACCCTCTTTGCCCTCTGGAATTCCCATAATGCTAAGGTTGTTCCACCATTGGTGACTCTCCAAATCCTCCAGCTTTTGCTGAGCAGATGAGCTCTGGATTTTGTGCTCTTTAACTGCCCCCGTAATATATGCCTTGGCTTCCTCAGCCTCTGTAACTCTTTGCTGGAGATCCTGCTTCTGTTGCTTCTGTAATGACAGGGCAGACACATTCCCAGTAATTTCTGCCCCAATTTTCTGCAATTGAGAGTTATCCTCTCTATCCTCAGCATAGTGCCTAGATGTCTTGTTCCTATAAGTCTGAATCAGCTGAAATATTGAGGTAAAAGAGGGCTCACAGGACTCAGAGGCCTTGACTATTTAATCATGTTGACCATTCAGGGAAATTTCAGGGGTGCAGGTCTTTTCCGTACTTGTTAAACTACTTGCACCACACTTAGTTATTGAACAAATTTTTAAGCCGGTTGTAAGATCCTATATAGGGAATTCTCTATTGAAATTCGAGACACCGGTGGTACCATTGAACTGCAAGAAATCAGCCTGTATGCAGGCATTTTTACTTCAATAAAAACTGCCTCCTTTGCCCAGCCGCAGCCATCCATACCTGACCACAAGCAGAGCCTGTCTTCTTTTTTTTAAGTTCTAGTCACCAATTGCTGCAACGTGGCGCCCTTTAATTCAATGTTCGACCCTGCAGGGTCTCTAGTTCCCTTGGTGTTTGAGGGTTGAGAGCCAGTGGCAGCTTCCATCTGCAAGTTAGGAGAGGCTCCTGTAGCTCCAGTAGGTAGCTATGTAGTCACCTGGATATCTATACTAAAGAGTCCATGAAGAGATAAAGGATCAATGAAGCAGTCATCAGCAAAGCCGTTGTTGTTTGTTACTAAACTATTACAGGCAGCCCAATCCACAGAGATGTGTACTACATCGCCCTGCACATTACCTCCTGAAGCAGATACAATGTAATCCAGCAAGTTTCTACCTTGCAACTGTATCTGAGCAATTTCTTAGATAGGAGCTGCATGCTCGGAAAGTGGAGCCGGGAGCAGCTTAGAAAGTCTACGAAATTCCTTCCCACCAATAGCGTACCTGACCTGTGTCAAAACTGGTGACGTTGAAATTACAGATGTAACACGGTGTCCTCTGAAGCAGCAGCAATGCTGGCAGGACCCCCGATAGTCGGTGCTGAGTGCCCAGTAAGCAGGAGCAGCATTAGGTGGCCAATTAATGATGAAGATACGGCGCCAACAATGTGGGGCCCGGGGGGGGGCTGCTTCCTCTGGATGTGTCTTAAAAAAGAAGGAATTCCATGGCTGCGACGGACCCATCAGAATTGATTGGGTGGTCCAGGTGGATACAGTTTTTGCTGACAAGAGTTTATGCACAAGCAAAATCAAACAATTTGGTGGGAGCATCTAGCCGGGCATCTGATCATCTATTTGTTACATTCCCAGCAGGTGATTCATTCAGTTCTTCAACAAACGAAAAGGCGAAAACTCTTCATTAGTAAAAACAAGAGGAAAGAGCACACTGTGATAAACTCAGCCCGCTGCCACTTCCCTTTTTGCTCAAAAAGTAATTATGTTTAACATTATGCATAAAATAAACAATGAATTTATAAAGTTTCCAATCCATGTTTTAGAATGTCTTTATTTTTTTTAACAAAAGAGAAAGGATTATGTTAATTTTGCAAAGTGCAACAATCATACATGCATCTGTGCACACTGAGCAACAAACTAGCAGACATCAGTGCTCACAGAGAAACAGACATGCCTAGTCACAGGCAACAGATGGCAGAATATGATGTGTGAAAAGGAGTGCCTGGTGAGGCAGGGGAGAACAAGTCAGTGTGAATCAAGCGACCTTAAATTAAACACCCCAGAGAAGAATTGGTTGATATGGCTCAGGGGAGCACTGAATAACGAGCATCTGTGAAGCAGCAAACGTTATGCCGCAAAGAATCCCTGAGTGTTGTGTTTTATTGGTGGACCACTTTCTGGGTCTCAGGGAAGCAATCAGTAATGTACATTTCAGGGGCAGTATGAGGCAGTGTGAGGTGCAGCATGGGGAATAGGGGGATATGCAATTGGCGCAAGAGAGCATTCAATACAGAGAACATTTTGATTTGCAGCATGCCTTATGCGACACTTTTACCTGGGTATTTTTGGCAGCAGAACTACAGTGAAGGAATGTACATTTCTACTGGCTAAAACAAAAAATAACTAAGGGGCACATGTCTCAATCTTTCACGAAGCAGAACGCAGCAAGCCTCCTTGCTGCGCTGGGTGAAAGAGCAGGAATGCACTGTATTTAACATTATATGACGTATTCCTGTTTTTTTCTAGCGCTGGCCCACTTTTGGCTGCTTAGGGCCAATGCAGGCACCCTTGTGTTATGTTGCAAGGGTGCCTGCATTTGTTGTGATTGTGACAGTGTGTGTATGATGGTGCATAGTGATTTTAAAATTAGCTCAGGTACAGTGGTGAATAATTGTGGGAATTAAGTTGATCCCAATTATCCTCAATGTGGGCAACATGTTTCAGCTATCCACCTAAGTGCCTCTAAGGGTCAATGTGGCTTTCGCCAGGATCAGAGATCATATATGCATGCATGCTATGGCATAAGGAATGGAGGTGTGTACTTACAAACCTGAACAGGTATGAGAGAGTCACTTCTTGTGACCAATCCTGTAAAAATAAGATTATGAGGAAAACATAAGTATTATTACCATGTAGGTAGACATATAGAGGAGCTGCGTGCAGTCCTCCTTGCACTGCCCCTAATACACCAATAGAACAGTTTTTCATTGTGTCTGAGAGTATCTTATAGCTGTTTTTTTGCATTTTCTTAGTTAGAAGTATAGGTCCAAATTCCTGATAAATGATGTGCACATATAACATATCGCATATGTGTATATATCAAATGTAATATTCACTCTGCTCAGGACGCACATTCTCTGGTTTTGTCACCCCCGAATGAAATGGTTTGTTTTAAGATATACCAATTTTTTAGAACATTTTTGCCTATTTGTTAGAATCTTGTCTAACAGTAGTACTCTGGCTTCGATTTAATATCAACTGGTTGGCTATTTAATTGTTCCATGTATTCATTGCATCGTTTGTACATTACTTAGTATTAGTCACATGTCGTGTTATGACTGACACTTTCTTAACTTGTGTTGCTTCTTATTTATTAAGTACACGAGTATCATCCACTATTAGTTATCTACAATTAGTATTGTGATGAATTTAGGCATGTCAAGATGGCGCTCATGCGTTTACTCTATTAGAGTTTTTTTTGATTGTCCTTTGTTTATTTCCAAGCACTCTGGTTATAATGAGGTTCTGTGTGACGTTTCGGTAAACATAGAGAAAGGTTACGACCGAAACGCGTCTGTTTGCTGTTTGCTGCATTTGATTCACAATAAATTGTTTCAAACGGCCCCCGCGAGTGCTTCATTCCTGTGGATTACTTTCTACTTTGGAGTTTGGGAGCGTTAATTGATTAGCGAGTGCACCCTCGGTGTCAGCACCCACCTGTGAGTGCTGCGCTTTGGTGTGTGGAGAGCGGTAATTGAGTGTGGCGTGGCACCGCCACGACGTGGAGCAGTCAGATCGAGGGACTATCGGCGTTGGAAAACACGAGGAGCCGTAGCATACAACACTACGACAAGTCCTGGTAGGACGCCGGCTGGCGTGTTTACTTGTTTATCGAATTGACTGCAGCATCGAGGCAGGGCGAGGGGGCCAGGACATTATTTATTGGTCTCTGGCAGCAAGCAATTTTGGACACATAGCATGTTCTGTGAAACGGAACGTCACGAAGCAGCAACAAATATCTTTAAAGGGAAGGACAAGAGAGAGGCCGGACAACAACAACCATCGGGAGGCTCGAGTAAAAACAGTGTAATCACCAAATGCAACGCGCTCGAACGGCTGTACGAGCGCGAAATCAGGAAATGGTGGGAGGGCACTTTGCTTCAAAATTATATAGAAGTGAACAGAGTCCCGAGAGGATTACGCATTTACACTGTACCAGCCTATGAATCACCGGATCCCTTGTTATTAGATGCATGGGCAGAACATACTGCATCTGCATGTCAAGGGAGTTTACGGCTCCTCACAAAGTTCGCATGGAGTGATCGAGAAAAGGCATTGGAAGATATTAAGTCACTAGAAGAAGAGCTGTCAAAAGAAGAGGATCAGGCGAAAATTACGGAATTAACAAGATCTTATGAAAAAACGTTTGAAAATATACGAAGATAAGATCAAAGCACGAAAACAAAGTAAATTTGACCGAGACGAGGAAGACTATGCCCAAAGAAGGATTTTAACCTTCGCAAAAATATATGATGCACCGTGGAAGGAACTGTTGAAAAAGAAAACGACTGGTGCACAAGCTGAAGTGGCGGAGACACCTGCAACTTCAGAGTCAGAAGTCACTGAGAATGAATTATCTGACGACGAGAGCAGAAGTCGCCTATGGTCAGGTCGTGTGCTTACTCCTTTTCGTGAGGAGTTCAAACTGATTCGCCAGACCCGACAAAGCTGGGGGGCGGGCAAACCACCCGAGAAACCCGCACAAGGAAAACAAGGAGGGGGCAGAGGAACCGCGGGTGCCAACATTTCGCCACCTATCACAAGGAGCAAGAGAAATTACAACAGGAAACGATAGCAACGGAAGACAATCTCACCATAATCAATCTTACAGAGAAAAAACTTACTGAGACTGAGGAATCATTACTCAAACTGGGACTTAATTTCTGCCCGTAACGCGATCTTGAATTCACACAAACACGGATTGATCTGTAGAAATTCATCCGGAAAGTCAAATTTCATAAATTCTTCAAGACTAAAGTACAAACTGGAGTACAAAGGAAGAAGAATATCAGGAGTTCTGAGACTGATTCTCTGGCTGGTAAAGATCTGAATGCCATCATGGTGTTGGAAGATTTGAGAAATGATGATCAAGATATTACTGTGACCTCTATCAGTAGATCTCAACAATTGGTGATCACGGGAATTGAACAAATAGGAGGACAAACACCATTCAAACCCGTTTCACAATTCAATCCTCAATTAGCCAATGATGCCATAGATGTCTTCTCAGAAACCGTATTAAAGGATCTGATACGGTTCAGAGGGAAACAGAAACACATCAAAGGGGTGAATAACAATTTTTCTAAAGAACAACAACTTGCACTTAAAAATTTGAGTCAAGACAAAGGGATCATCTTTAAGCCTGCAGATAAGGGCGGGAACATTGTTCTACAGAGTAGATTAAACTACAATCAGGAAGCCCTGTGGCAACTGACTAATGTGGACACTTATTTACCAATCACCAACAAGGAATATTCCACCAGCATTGAGGAG
Source organism: Lissotriton vulgaris (assembly GCF_964263255.1). NCBI lineage: Eukaryota > Metazoa > Chordata > Amphibia > Caudata > Salamandridae > Lissotriton > Lissotriton vulgaris. The sequence continues at coordinate 58,293 of NW_028246580.1, forward strand.
TATCATCTTTTGATAACTAAATGGCACAAGAAAGGTTTACTAGAAATGGATGAGTTTCTCTTTCTTAGACGCCTCAATCCGACTATCCCCACGTTTTATCACCTCCCCAAGGTGCATAAAAACAAGGAATCGCCACCAGGAAGACCGATTGTGGCATCACAAGGCAGCCTAATGGAACATTTGTTGATTTATGTTGATTTTTTTCTGTTGCCTTTTGTACAAACACTAAAGTCCTATATACAGGACACTAAAGACTTCTTGGAGAAATTGTCACTCCGGAAATGGAAGGAGGGCTATACGATGATGGTATTAGACATTACAAGTCTCTATACATTGATAAAGCATGCGGATGGCTTGAATGCCATGAAATATTTTCTAGACCAACGGCCATTGAAATTCACTTTACATAGTGCTTTGGTACTAGAATTTGCAGTATTCTGTTTATCCAATAACATCTTTCTCTTTCAGTCCCAATTATACAAACAGATGTCGGGCACGGCTATGGGCACCTCCTTCGCCCCCAGCTACGCAAACTTGTTCATGGGCTGGTGGGAGGAGCAGGTGGCCAGGGGGGCGATGAATGCCTCCTGGTCTGAAATAGTGATAAGCTGGCATCGTTTTATCGATGACTTAATCATCATCTGGGATGGTACCCCTGAATCAGCCAGAGACTACATCAATATACTGAACCTGAATGAAGCCAACCTTGAATTCTCAGGGGAAGTAAGTGAAACATCTGTCAATTATCTAGATGTCAACATATATGTTGAATCTGGAGAATTGAAGAGCAGGTTATTTTGCAAGGCTACTGCTGGTAATTCTGTTTTGGTAGCAACCAGCAGCCATCCCCTTAATCTTGTACGGAGCATCCCCTATGGGGAGCTCCTTAGAATCAAGCGTAATTGTACAGATGATGAGGAATTTCAGACTGCTGCCAAAGAGACTATTGAACGCTTTAAAATCAGGGGCTACAGTTCTGAGATTCTTGTGAACGCCTATAACAGAGCCAATGCATTAAAGCGAGAGAACCTGTTCAAAAAGAAAGATAAACAAACCAATAAGAATTCGAACAACAGGTTTCGGTTTATCACCACCTATTCTAGAAATGCCTCTTTTCACAAGAAAACCTTAAGGAAAAGTTGGCATATACTACGGACGGATAAGTCTTTGGCTGACGATCTTCCCTCTAACCCCCTGATAACTTTCAGGAAAGCAAGGTCTATAAAAAACGAGTTGGTCCAGAGCCACCAGACAGACATTCCCAAATCCCCTTTTGGCGCAATGCAAGGTTTTTTCCCATGCGGGAAATGTAAGGCCTGCAAATTCAGTAAGAGGGTTCTAACCTATGACATCCCAGGGGTGGCTCTCCAGAGAAAAATTAATAAGTTTCTCACATGTACCACACCCTATAGTGTCTATTGCCTCTACCGTCCGTGTGGGCTTCGATATGTAGGTAACACAGTTCACCCCATGAAAATAAGGATTTTAGAACATATGAGAGCCATTGCTAAATCTGATGAGACATACCCTGTTGCACGTCATTTTGACCAAGTACATCACTGCAATAGGGATCTTCTAGGCTATTTTGGCCTGGATTTTGTCCCTAATAATCCTAGAGGGGGAGACAGACTCACAAGACTCCGTAGACTGGAGTCACGATACATTATCGACTTGCAAACAAAAATGCCGGGGGGGTTGAACATGCATGAAGAACTTGCAGTCCACTTAGGTGAATAATGTCTGTCGATGTAGCTCGCCCTGGACATCATGAAGATTTCTGTACCCTTGCCTTAACTTTCATTGATTTTTTCACACTATATGCGGACTGTTTTCTAAATACCATGTGACTGGGTTTGCTATCATTTAGTACCCCCTTTATGATTATTCCCTTCCCTGGATCATGCATTATGAATTGAGAATGTTGTTTATATACACTTTCTGTATACATGACATGAATTGTATATTGCTTCTATGTTTACTCTTGTGCCAGTTTTGTGCTTTTGGAATGTTGGACCATGGGTTCTGAGTGGTTATGCCCATCTGTGGGCTCTATTAGTTACATGTCGTGTTATGACTGACACTTTCTTAACTTGTGTTGCTTCTTATTTATTAAGTACACGAGTATCATCCACTATTAGTTATCTACCATTAGTATTGTGATGAATTTAGGCATGTCAAGATGGCGCTCATGCGTTTACTCTATTAGAGTTTTTTTTGATTGTCCTTTGTTTATTTCAAAGCACTCTGGTTATAATGAGGTTCTGTGTGACGTTTCGGTAAACATAGAGAAAGGTTACGACCGAAACGCGTCTGTTTGCTGTTTGCTGCGTTTGATTTACAATAAATTGTTTCAAACGGCCCCCGTGAGTGCTTTATTCCTGTGGATTACTTTCTACTTTGGAGTTTGGGAGCGTTAATTACTTAGTATGTATATAAGAAATTTTATTGGCCGGTTATGTGATTGTTTTACATATTATAGCACTATTTGCACATTTCACATTTCGTTTGATATCATGTTTCATGTTATAGTAATGTATAATGAAGGAATTTTGTACTGCATACAATATTTTTTTTTTTATTTGTTAGTGTGTTTTTGTGGACCTCCGTAGGAGTTCCAAAACAAAATAAATAAATTGTGAGGAAAAAAAATATATCACATATGTGATGTAGACAAGCACGACACAAGACATATATATAATGGAAAAATGAGGAAATGCCTCTTGTTTGTAGCGGGAATATGTACATTAATTAAACAGCCGACAACACTTTGCACCTGAGTATGCATGTGTTAAATAACACCATGTCTTTATTCCACAATAAAAGAATACTTTAGTGGTTCAGGTTCTTAATTAAAAGAAAACATTTGCGACCTTAAAAGATTCATATCAATAATTAAAATAATTATGAGTCAGTACCCTTCAGAAATTTGTCAAAAATATTTTTTCTTTGGTAAGAAATATTTTTGTACAGATATAAAAAACAAAAAGTACTCCTAGAATAACACAAACATATGTCAATAACAAAGACAAACTTTAGTGTAAACTTAAATAATAATGGTGGAAAAAAAGGAAAAAATTATATACTGTGATAGGTTTGTAGAGTCACAAAAACAAAGAACACTCAATGCTTCCTCTGATTTTTTTGCCAGGGAAGGCAATTTACAAAAAAATATATATTGTTGGACAAATTTCTGAAGGGTACTGAATCATAATTTTTTGATACTTGATATGAATAATTTAAAGTCACAAATGTTTTCTTTTAATTAAGAAACTGTACCACTGTAGCATTCTTATTGTTTATAAGCCCCATGTTTGGGTTACAGGGCTGCCCCTGTTGGTTGTCATCTTTATTCCACATTAGGCATAATTACCGGAAAGGTCATAAATCACAAATTAAGATTAAATCAGTTCAGGAAAGTACCTTCATCAAAGAACACACATTGCTTCTGAATTACAAGCTGCATGTGTTGCATCTGCAAGTCAACAAAAGCACTACTTGATACCCTATCACCAAAACGTAATACAATCACAAATTGGATAATGTTATCATCAAGTGGTGTCATGGCCTTGATGGACAACCCATCCAAGCAATAGCAAACAATCAAAAATACACCAAAACTAATACATGAAGTGCTCTGACCCAAAGCACATTCTCTCTCAGTTCTTCCTTTTTTTTGAAGAATTGAAGAAATGTGGCCTGCTAAAGAGAGGAAGTGGTCAGTAGTCAGAAATTAAAATGCCCCTCAATTATTAAATAGAACATTTTGAATCTTCACACTAACATTTACATTCCTCATATTCATGTTTAGCAATGTGAACTATGAGTAGACTTGGTTCTGGTGGTCACCCTCTGCAAGGAGGCCATCTGACCCAGGATACCAACTGGCATGTTCTATGTCCTGTGTCAGATGTAGAACGTTGAGAATAGAGCGATGTATAAATGTTGGCATTGAGCATATATGCATGCTTGCGTGACATCTATGAGAATTTCTCGCAATCTCCCACTATACACTGTATTTTGGCGGTGTCACAAAAAATTGATAAGCACTTTTACAAAATATTTGATAATGTTATGCCCCAACAGCATGTACAGATATCACCTTGTGATAAACAAGAACTATTCTTTCTTAACTATATGCGCACGTTTATCTCGGCGAGATTTTACTGCCTGGACACAGCACTGGACTTGTCAATACACTTTCGATTTGTGCACTTCACTGTCCCGGCTTCCCCTTCGTGTTACTATCTCTTTAAATCTTTCCTTTGAGGACGACGATCGCGTCATTAAGGGGACCGGACGCTTTAAAAGTAACAGATACTTCCGGGTCATGTGCCCGCACTTCGAACACAGAGACCCAGGAGATACGAAAGAAACAAGACGCCTTTCAGGTAGCGTAAGCAAATGGTTTATCTAGGGGCTTAAATTTATCATGGTCTTGGTGTCAGAGCATAAAACCTTCTGCTCTGACTGTTTTCTTACAGACGTTAAACTAACACGAGGCCGTAGAGCGACCTCTATCAGTCCTCGATCTAGGAACTTTTAGGTAAGCAACCTGGGCCAATTTCTTTTATATTTCTCAAATGCATGCTTCATGCCACGCATCAATATCTCTCCCTAATATCACTCGTGTACATTATATTTCAGATACAGAGTGAACCAACACTATTTTTATCAATATATTTTCTCCCGGGTGACCCACAAAAGCGCATTACGCTTGCAAGGTAACTTGACAATCCGATTGAAATAAATCTCTTCTATTCGTTTTTTTGCAAATGTAGGGGCTTAACTTTCACAAAATGTATAACGTTGAGAATAGAGCGATGTATAAATGTGAAAGATATAGGATTCCTCTTCATTACTAATAAATCTGACAACTTACCCCATTGTAATCCCTACATTGATCTAAGCTAGATGTTGCATTTTTTGTCTGGCATATAATCGCCCTTTGTCAACCACAGTCTGTAGACTAGAGGAGCATAGGTATTACTAGCGCCAGTGAGGACATGTTAATTTTTCCGTCAGCAAAAATAACAAACAACTAAGCTTCACTAGTTTACTCTCCTTTATACCTGTAACTTTCTTCAACTCTATTGCAGCTTTTTTACTTCACTTGATTATTGAAATTTGCTGGTCTTGGGCCCTTCCGGGTCGGAAGTATCACCGGAAGAGCGGTGAGCCCATTACTTTATACATGATTTTCGCTACCCAACTTTTAACCTAAGTTTGCCCATAAGGCTGACATTTTCTTAGATGTGATAAATCAGATAGACCTTGAGTCTGTGCATAATCACGCACTCAGCTTCGAGTAATTTGTGTTTTTCCTTGTATCTAATTTTCCCACCGTTTCTTCTTTTCTTCCCCTTTCTTTTCCATGCCTCTTTTCCTTCTCCTGGCCTTTTTTCATTTTTTCAAATTTTAGACCTCTTGGTCCAAGCACAACCATTTGAGGTATGTGTCGGAATTTTCCATTTTGAACCACGGTGCACTTATTGTACGCATGATCTTTCAAACCGCCGTAGAATTTAGTCTAGCACTTCACTATCAACTAGTTGACCATAAAATCACGGATCACTCACACGGCCTCACACAATCTGTTGGTGTGTCAATGTGCACAACCGTTCAACGAACCGCATGGAATGCACACAAGACCGATATATAGTGAATGACCTATCTGCGGGCACCCTAGCACACTAAAGGATGTCTTCCTTAAACCATCTCAAGGGTATACATCTATGCATGAAGTTATCCTACTTGATGCTTGTCTTGACGGCTGGCCTGAAGTGGTTCTAAGGTTATCATTTGTCATTTACAATTATATATATCCCTAAGAATAGCCCCTTGTTTTTCTGTATTGTTTCCAGCCCTGAAGATTCGCGAGATGCGATGAAACACGTGTCGGCTGGTTGTTTTCAAGCTATGTTTTATTAAACAAGGAGAACAATACCTTTTTCAACACATGTTCATTTATTTACATCAATGACTGTATATTATTGTTGTTTCTCTGCACTATATTGAATTTTTGTGTTAGGCCACATTGTGACCATTTTGTACTTATTGAGTGTGTGCATAGGGTATGTTTCTTTCTATAACGTTGGATTAGTACAGCTTGCTGACTTCTCCTTTGAGTGGTTATATGGTTGTCCACTCACCCAGTTGCACCACCTCCCACTTTGTCCTATAGTGCTTCTATACTGGCAGTGCGCCCATTCTCTGACATCTAAAAACCATTTTTTCCTTGAATTTGTTGCAGTCAGTTCAGGGTTGCCGCCTAGCACTCTTCAAACAATTTTACTCGAATTGTTTGTTTCTATTAGACCCTCATCCAATTCAGCTTACATGGATCGCGGTAAAGCGGCAGAGGAACTCTTTGACAATTTGGCTAAAGGCATGTCCACTATAACTGCCACCACCAGTACCAATCCCCCACGAAAGGAAGGCCTTAGAGACAAGTTTATCAAACTTGAACGACTTAAAAAACAGGAGAATGCGAAGTGGTGGGACGGCACTACTCTTAAACAATACCAGAGATTAAAAAGAATACCTAGAGGCCTCAGAGGTCAGATCTTCCCTACCTATGATGATTTAGACACGGATCTCATGTCCAAGTGGGAAGATTCACTTACTGAGAATTCAATGACCCTTATGGATATATTAATAGAGAGTTCTGACCGCAAGGTTACTAAATTACAAGCCGATATTGCTGTGGTAGAACAAGAAATAAAAGATCTTAATATACCCGAAGCGACAATGAAGAACTACGATATCCTTGACGATATTCTCCTCAAACAACAAAATGACATCAAGAGCAGAAAAGCCAGACAGATCAGACAAGATGAGATTGACTATCAACAAGGCAGGGTATTCACCTACGCAAGCAAATATGATTCACTTATCCCCAATAGTAAAACCAAAAATACTAACAATCAACCTACAGCAGGAGCTAGCTCCGTCTCATCCAGCAATGCCTCAATCAGCAGTGCTGGATTAAGCGGTGGAGAACTTGAGACCTCAACCACTGGCAGTGTGGCAACTTTTTCTCAGGAGGTCCAGAGAATAAGGAGAGGCAACAGGTTCACGGTCCAGAGAGATCCACCCGATCCAAAACCCGCAGGGGCAGGAGACCTAAATGCAGGATACAGAAGCAAGCTCAGATCAGGAATGAACAGGAATTGAACGCTGTTAATCAGACAGAGGTTCAAGTAATCAACCTTTCTTCACACGATCTCACTCCAGACATGATATCACTCCTGAGCAAGGGTCTGAGTTTTAATCTGTTTGCTATAGGTGATCTCTGTAAACTCAAAATAGATCTGTTTAAATTTGTTAGAAATTTAAAGTTAAAAAAACATTTCTCTGACAATACGAGTACTGATGTAGGTAACAAGAATATTCCTGTGTTGACTAATACAGACGATTATTTGTCAATAAAAGATGTACAAGCCACACATTTACTGTTGTCAATTACTGATATGGAAGATTCACCATACAACATGAATAGACTTTTAATGGAACTTGACATAAACCCAGACTATAGTCTCTCTAGTGGCTTAAAAAGCAAATCAAGATGGATACCTACACTTTCAGGGGGTAATGCCATAGATCAATTTCATAAAAGAGTACTAGAAGACATTGACAAACTTAACACCAACAATCTACTAAAATCTTTCAAGTACCATGACAACCTGACAATAGGAGAACGAGCAGCCCTCACATCTCTCAGCAAAAATGAACATATTATTATCAGAGAGGCCGATAAAGGCGGCAATGTAGTAGTTATGAATAGAACTGACTATGAAGGAGAAATCTACAGCCAACTGGCAGACGCTACTTGCTATGAATCAATACCCTTTAATCCAATAGGTCCTCTAACAACTAAGATCAATGACAAATTGCTGTCTTGGAAACAATCAGGTCTGTTAAATGACCAAGAATATTTCTATCTAAACATTTTTAGACCAACATACCCTTGGCTGTATACACTCCCCAAGGTGCACAAGAATCAGCCCTTCCCTCCTGGTAGACCTATTGTCTCAGGCATAGGGGGTCCAACGGAAAGGATGGCAGAATACATTGACCTTTTTTTAGGTCCACTAGTACATAATCTCCGTTCTTATATTCAGGACTCCAGACACATCCTGAGCATTCTCTCAGATATTCAATGGCAACCCGGTACATTTCTTGTCACCATGGACGTTGTGTCCTTATACACAAGTATTAACATTGATTTGGGTCTTCTCGCTATGAATGGATTTCTACACAACCGACCTGCTTCTTTGTACCAGCATACTGTAATGTTATCAGAAATGATGGAATTGGTTTTGAACAATAACTTTTTTGTTTTTGACAAGAAATGGTATCGCCAAAAGAAGGGGGTGGCGATGGGATCAAAATTTTCCCCATCGTTCGCTAACCTGTTCATGGGCAATCTGGAATCTGATCTCATCTGGGGGGAGAAGGGCTCTCAGTATATTGACTCTATAATCTTCTGGGGACGCTATATAGACGACTGCATTCTCCTATGGTCAGGCTCTGAGGAACTACTTACTGAATTCTTTACCTATTTGAACAACAACACGTGGGAAATCAAATTTACAATGACATATAGTCAAACCAGAATTGAATTTCTGGATATAGAGTTGTATGTGGTAAACAACATTCTACACAGTAAACTCTTCAGGAAATCTACCTCATGCAACTCCATAATACATGCGGACAGTTCACACACCCCCGAACCAGATTAAGTCTATACCGTATGGGGAATTCTTAAGAGCAAGAAAGCTTTGCAGTGAGGAATCTCAATTCAAAGACTGCGTACATGACATGAAAAACAGGTTCTCTAAAAGAGGTTATGCCAAGAACATTATCAAACAGGCAGAAACAAGAATTAACAAAATTGTGAGAACAGACATTCTGCAGCCTAAAAAACAACCTCCTTCTGCGGATAACACAATTAGGTTGATCACAGAATTCAATTTCTTTCACCACACTTTGAGAAAAAGCATGAACAAACATTGGGGGATATTGAAAAATGAGAAATCTTTATTTCCGTTTGTCACAAACAGGCCCCAGATCTGTTTCAGGAGAGGCAATTCCCTCAGAAATAGATTGAGTCCCACTGTGCCACATGGCCTTCACGCAACAGATTGGCTTTCTACGAGAAGCAAAGGTTTTTTCAAATGTGGTTTTTGTGCCATGTGCAGATGGGCAAAGCATAACACCAAACAATTTTCAAATCCCAAAGGTGAATGTTTTACTATAAACACCAACATTAACTGTCTTACTAAATATGTAATATATATCATAGAATGTAAGTGTGGAAAACAATATATAGGGAGCACTATACGTGCCCTTAAGGACAGAATCTCGGAACATATGAGAGCAATCCTCAGACAAGACCCTAAGTATCCTGTAGCCTTACATGTGGCAGGATGCCAAAATTCTGAAAATGAGAAGGCTGTTTCCTTCTTTGGCATAGATGTAGTCAACTTGGGAATCAGAGGAGGTAATAGAGAACTGAAATTGAGACGTACAGAAGCCATGTGGATCATGAAAATGCACGCAGTTGGTCTAGGTCTTAACTTCGACTCTGAGCTTCAATTCTTCTTGGGTGACTGAATTCATGAATAATACCAGTGAAATACCAGACATACATATTATCCTCACGCAAACCAGGATGCAACTTTTTGATGAATTCTAAACAGTATTTTACATTATTGAATATGTTGTTTGTCATGGAGGTATCTACTGGATATTGAGTTCGTTGACATTACTGTATGAAATGTAAATGTGCTTGCATATGGGCGTGATAATTGCAATGTAAATCACTGTAATATTTTGTATATACCACATGTTGTTGTATATTTTTTCGGATGATGGAACCGAACAAGGTTCTTAGAATTGTAAGAGAGGTTGGGAAGATATCGTTTACACGTCTCCCACAACCTGTATGGCAAATGACTTTATGTGCGAGGCTTATGCAACATCTTCTCGCAAATTCCCATGAAACACTGCTTACTGGCGGTATCATGTTGGCATTGAGCATATATGCATGCTTGCGTGACATCTATGAGAATTTCTCGCAATCTCCCACTATACACTGTATTTTGGCGGTGTCACAAAAAATGGATAAGCACTTTTACAAAATATTTGATAATGTTATGCCCCAACAGCATGTACAGATATCACCTTGTGATAAACAAGAACTATTCTTTCTTAACTATATGCGCACGTTTATCTCGGCGAGATTTTACTGCCTGGACACAGCACTGGACTTGTCAATACACTTTCGATTTGTGCACTTCACTGTCCCGGCTTCCCCTTCGTGTTACTATCTCTTTAAATCTTTCCTTTGAGGACGACGATCGCATCATTAAGGGGACCGGACGCTTTAAAAGTAACAGATACTTCCGGGTCACGTGCCCGCACTTCGAACACAGAGACCCAGGAGATACGAAAGAAACAAGATGCCTTTCAGGTAGCGTAAGCAAATGGTTTATCTAGGGGCTTAAATTTATCATGGTCTTGGTGTCAGAGCATAAAACCTTCTGCTCTGACTGTTTTCTTACAGACGTTAAACTAACACGAGGCCGTAGAGCGACCTCTATCAGTCCTCGATCTAGGAACTTTTAGGTAAGCAACCTGGGTCAATTTCTTTTATATTTCTCAAATGCATGCTTCATGCCACGCATCAATATCTCTCCCTAATATCACTCGTGTACATTATATTTCAGATACAGAGTGAACCAACACTATTTTTATCAATATATTTTCTCCCGGGTGACCCACAAAAGCGCATTACGCTTGCAAGGTAACTTGAAAATCCGATTGAAATAAATCTCTTCTATTCGTTTTTTTGCAAATGTAGGGGCTTAACTTTCACAAAATGTAGAACGTTGAGAATAGAGCGATGTATAAATGTGAAAGATATAGGATTCCTCTTCATTACTAATAAATCTGACAACTTACCCCATTGTAATCCCTACATTGATCTAAGCTAGATGTTGCATTGTTTGTCTGGCATATAATCACCCTTTGTCAACCACAGTCTGTAGACTAGAGGAGCATAGGTATTACTAGCGCCAGTGAGGACATGTTAATTTTTCCGTCAGCAAAAATAACAAACAACTAAGCTTCACTAGTTTACTCTCCTTTATACCTGTAACTTTCTTCAACTCTATTGCAGCTTTTTTACTTCACTTGATTATTGAAATTTGCTGGTCTTGGGCCCTTCCGGGTCGGAAGTATCACCGGAAGAGCGGTGAGCCCATTACTTTATACATGATTTTCGCTACCCAACTTTTAACCTTGCGTGACATCTATGAGAATTTCTCGCAATCTCCCACTATACACTGTATTTTGGCGGTGTCACAAAAAATGGATAAGCACTTTTACAAAATATTTGATAATGTTATGCCCCAACAGCATGTACAGATATCACCTTGTGATAAACAAGAACTATTCTTTCTTAACTATATGCGCACGTTTATCTCGGCGAGATTTTACTGCGTGGACACAGCACTGGACTTGTCAATACACTTTCGATTTGTGCACTTCACTGTCCCGGCTTCCCCTTCGTGTTACTATCTCTTTAAATCTTTCCTTTGAGGACGACGATCGCGTCATTAAGGGGACCGGACACTTTAAAAGTAACAGATACTTCCGGGTCACGTGCCCGCACTTCGAACACAGAGACCCAGGAGATACGAAAGAAACAAGACGCCTTTCAGGTAGCGTAAGCAAATGGTTTATCTAGGGGCTTAAATTTATCATGGTCTTGGTGTCAGAGCATAAAACCTTCTGCTCTGACTGTTTTCTTACAGACGTTAAACTAACACGAGGCCGTAGAGCGACCTCTATCAGTCCTCGATCTAGGAACTTTTAGGTAAGCAACCTGGGTCAATTTCTTTTATATTTCTCAAATGCATGCTTCATGCCACGCATCAATATCTCTCCCTAATATCACTCGTGTACATTATATTTCAGATACAGAGTGAACCAACACTATTTTTATCAATATATTTTCTCCCGGGTGACCCACAAAAGCGCATTACGCTTGCAAGGTAACTTGACAATCCGATTGAAATAAATCTCTTCTATTCGTTTTTTTGCAAATGTAGGGGCTTAACTTTCACAAAATGTAGAACGTTGAGAATAGAGCGATGTATAAATGTGAAAGATATAGGATTCCTCTTCATTACTAATAAATCTGACAACTTACCCCATTGTAATCCCTACATTGATCTAAGCTAGATGTTGCATTGTTTGTCTGGCATATAATCACCCTTTGTCAACCACAGTCTGTAGACTAGAGGAGCATAGGTATTACTAGCGCCAGTGAGGACATGTTAATTTTTCCGTCAGCAAAAATAACAAACAACTAAGCTTCACTAGTTTACTCTCCTTTATACCTGTAACTTTCTTCAACTCTATTGCAGCTTTTTTACTTCACTTGATTATTGAAATTTGCTGGTCTTGGGCCCTTCCGGGTCGGAAGTATCACCGGAAGAGCGGTGAGCCCATTACTTTATACATGATTTTCGCTACCCAACTTTTAACCTAAGTTTGCCCATAAGGCTGACATTTTCTTAGATGTGATAAATCAGATAGACCTTGAGTCTGTGCATAATCACGCACTCAGCTTCGAGTAATTTGTGTTATTCCTTGTATCTAATTTTCCCACCGTTTCTTCTTTTCTTCCCCTTTCTTTTCCATGCCTCTTTTCCTTCTCCTGGCCTTTTTTCATTTTTTCAAATTTTAGACCTCTTGGTCCAAGCACAACCATTTGAGGTATGTGTCGGAATTTTCCATTTTGAACCACGGTGCACTTATTGTACGCATGATCTTTCACACCGCCGTAGAATTTAGTCTAGCACTTCACTATCAACTATTTGAGCATAAAATCACAGATCACTCACACGGCCTCACACAATCTGTTGGTGTGTCAATGTGCACAACCGTTCAACGAACCGCATGGAATGCACACAAGACCGATATATATAGTGAATGACCTATCTGCGGGAACCCTAGCACACTAAAGGATGTCTTCCTTAAACCATCTCAAGGGTATACATCTATGCATGAAGTTATCCTACTTGATGCTTGTCTCGACGGCTGGCCTGAAGTGGTTCTAAGGTTATCATTTGTCATTTACAATTATATATATCCCTAAGAATAGCCCCTTGTTTTTCTGTATTGTTTCCAGCCCTGAAGATTCGCGAGATGCGATGAAACACGTGTCGGCTGGTTGTTTTCAAGCTATGTTTTATTAAACAAGGAGAACAATACCTTTTTCAACACATGTTCATTTATTTACATCAATGACTGTATATTATTGTTGTTTCTCTGCACTATATTGAATTTTTGTGTTAGGCCACATTGTGACCATTTTGTACTTATTGAGTGTGTGCATAGGGTATGTTTCTTTCTATGTCCTGTGTCACAACCAAATGAAAGTTACAGTGCCCTGAACTCTCAAGTTGGTAACTATAAATGCTATTCCAAAGGGGGTCTTGCCCTTTTTTGTTCAACAAACTTCAATTGGCAAATAGAATAATTAGAAATAGGGATAAACTGGATTTAGGTTTTAAGAATACCAAGGCAGAAGGACCACAGGATGTCAATAGTAATTATCTTAATAAATGTATATACACACCCCAGAAAAGAGTTGAAAGAGAAGCAGATGAAAACCTTATGCAAAATACTCAAACTAGTGCAGAGACAATATAAACAGGCGTTTGTAATAATTACAGGAGATTTCAACACAAATCTATGGCAAAATAAGAAGACAGAGAATCTGCATCAAAATGGGAACACTTATAAAACCAAGTTGGAAAAGCTTGCCTTAAGGCTCCTGAATGGGAATACAAAAGGTGATATACCAGCTTCTATCACCTTTCTAAGCGGGAACAAGTGCTCAACATTAGATCACACGTTATTAAGTGAATGTGCAATGAAACAGGTACGCCATTTTCAAATTAGCCCCCGCACGGAGAGTGATCACTTTCCCCAAAACGTATTCAAATAAAGTACACATCAGAGCTGAATCAGACAACAAAAGAGCTAATATTGCCTCCAGTCACATTTAACTTAAAGACCTTGAAATGGCTAGGAAAAGGGATAGAAAAACGGATGGAGGAGGTGTATGTACATGCTGGATTATTGGATTCAATAAAAGATAGTCAAGAAAATACGGATAAGGAACAAACAAAAGAAGGGGAATGACAAAAAAAATTGGAAAGTCAGACCAACATGTTACTAGAAAAATTCTCAAATCATGGAAGCATGAACACTCCAAATAGTAAACGCAAAGGGAAACCAGAAAACAAACTTGGTACACTTGGTACACTAGGAAGCTCTGAAAAGAAAAAATGCAATTACTGAAAGAAATCAAAAGAATTTCAAAACAGTCAAAGCAGGGAATAGGAGGTGATAAAACTAGATTATGTGCACTAGGAACACAGTATTAAAAAAAACTGCTGGGAAGGAAACAAAAGATACCAACAGGAACGGTGGAACCGTCTACTCATCTCAAGCAAACAAAAGAACAGCAAAAAATTTGGGAACAGATAAACAGTTTGACTCTAGGGGAGACATGTCACCAAAATGCAGGGAATAATGCAGAAATGTGGGAAAAATATGTCTGTGAAATGTTAGCTGAAAAGGCCAAAAAAAGGAAAACAAAGATATTCACGCTTTTCGTAAACCTCAAGTCTGCCTTCGACTGGGTGCTGCGGGAGCACCTATGGAAAAAACACAACAGCATTTTGAAGGCAATCAAGGAGCTCTGCACAGGACCCTGGGCTCAGTTTAAAATAGGAGATGGAACGTATGCAACTAACAAAATTAATACCAAGGGTGCGTATTAGCTCCATGCTTATATAATATATACCTGAAAGATCTTGCAGAAGCACTAACGAATATCAACTCACATCCGCCCAGTTTGGCGCACGAAGAAATAGAATATCTGAAGTATGCAGACGACATAGTCTCAATAAGCCAAGCGCCTTTAGGACTACAGCGCAGCATGAAGGCCGTCAAACGTTATATGGACAAGCAAGACTTAGAGCTCAACTTGAACAAAACAAAAGTAGTACTGCTGGTAGATTCAACAAACAAGAAGCATTCATGGTCTTCTTAGAAGGGAAAAAAGTGGAGGAAGTCAAAACATATATATATCTTGGATTTATTGTAGAACACTAAACGAAAGGAAAATAAGAGATTAAAGCAATGCAAACAAGAGCTCAATCACAGAAATATGGCTTTAAAATCCTAAAGAAGAAATTGAGCTGCCCCTCATTGGGACATCTGTTAACAGTGATGCGCACCCAGTTGATGCCAACGGTGACATATGGCTCGGAGTCGCTGAGAGGAAGGCATACTAAAAAAATCTCAAAAAAAGTATATAAATCGGTGTTCAACATTCCAAAATCAGCATCCCCAGAACAAGTGCGCATAGAGTTCGGTCTTTTGAACCAAAAATATCAATGCAAAGGTGCATTTCTAAAATTTTGCTGGAGACTTCACGCTTCTGATAAAGGAACCATTAATAATTTGTGCTGCAGGTATTAGAGGAGCTAAAACAGAATAACAGAAAAGAGTGGTGCGGCCAACATCTAAACCAGACCATCAAGTAATTAGGAGTACAAGAAACTTGGTGTACAAGCATTAGGAAACAAGCCAATTATCATGTAATAAAGATTTCAGTCAAACAACTCATATTTATTGGACAAGAATGCCTTTTTGCTAAGACGACATGCCCGAACAGTGATTAATTTGTACAAAAAACGAATGCCCCAGGAGTATCTCACAGCTAATGTTTTGCAGTCAATAACACACCTGTTCATCATCATCATCAATCATTTTATTGTTGGATTAGTAAAAATCATTACAATATAAAATTAGAAATGGTTCACATGTACAAAACGGGTTATCATTAAAAAGCTTAATAAAAAGTGATTTTAAAACTTTTCCTCGTTTCCCCCCATAAGCAGCATTTATAACTCTGTTAAACTTGGGCGTGCCAATGTGGGAGTTAAGACCACACTAATTTTTTTTTTTTTATTCGCTAACTGTCCTGAAGCTGTTTTCGTACTTCAATCATGAATTTGAGGCCCGACAGGTCAAGATTGAAGAAGATCCTCCCAGCCAGGTCATGACCGCCTGCCGACATGTTCTTATGTTCAACTGGATCAAAATGTCCCGTAAAAACAGTCTTCTTGATGCCATAAGAGCTGGGCGCGCACAAAAAAAGTGAGTTCGCGTTTTCGTTATGGTATCCGCACAGTCTGCATTGTGGGCTTTCTACTTGGTGTTTCCAGGACGGTCTTAGGTCCTTAGATTCGTGAAGACCCATTCAGTAGTCTGTGTAGATTTTTTTTAACTATAGGCTAAAGTGGGTGGCCAGATAAGCCTGTGGTTTTTGGAAGTTATAGGAAGAAATTACTGTCCAGGCGTGACGTCGGTGGGTCAATATTTTTTTGTCCTCTAATAGAGACTTCCTTTTAGCGATTGTGTTGGCAATTTTGCTAAAATGTGCTTGATCAGTTTTTTGATTCCAAACTTCTTGTAGTTCAAGCTCGGAGAGGCAGGTTCTCAAATAGGTTGCCCACGAGTTTCTCGAGGGCTGGGCAGCATCAATGTTTATTTCTTGCCAGCAGATGTTGTTTATTGACTCTGGTTGAGCAGAACGAAGTTTGTGGCATAGTTTTACGAATCTTGACATGGACTGAAATGTTTGATTTTGTCGTCCAAATTCAAGGCGCACTTGAGCCGCTGATGCAGATTTGGGTAGTTTGAATACAGCCTTGTATATTTTATTTTGTAGGTCATTTAGTATACCGGCCTCCCCTCCAAGCCATGTCGCCAATCCGTATGATAATGTGGGTAGGATCTGAGTGACCATTACTTTTAAGAGGTGGGTGTGGTTTGGGCCATCAATTTTTAGTTGGAGTTGCCTGTAGGCATACATTAGTGTTTGTGACTTTGCTTTTAGTGCCAGTGTGCGTTCTTTTTTTGAATTACCTTGGCCGAGAGTCACTCCCAGATAACGATAAGATTGCTCTTCTTCTAACGCTAGATTGTTAGATGTCCATCTAAATGTAATGCTCTTGTGCTCCATTAGTCGCACTACTTTTGTTTTCTCCCTGTTTAATTCCAGGTTTTCTTGGTCTAAGTAGGATTGTAACATGTTTATTAGTCTTTGCAGCCCTATTGGAGTTTTACTTAAAAGGACGATATCGTCTGCAAACTGCAGAATTGGAATTGGATTGTTGCCAAGTTTGGGAGCGTGGCTTTCGATTCGTCCTAGATTTCTACCTAAGTCAGCAAGGTATAAATTAAATCGGCATGGGGCCAGGACACACCCTTGTTTTAAACCGTCCTGGGTTTCTATTTTGGGCGTTAGGCTTGTTACTTGGCCTTGTTTTACCCTTGCCCATGTGTCCGTATAAAGAAGCATGACTGCATTGAGTAGGTTGTGTGGCAGCCCCCACTCTTTGAGCTTTGCCCAAAGTCTCGACCTGCTCACTCGATCGAATGCAGCTCTTATGTCAATGAAGCACCCGTATAGCCGATGGTTCATTGTTTTGGCTCTTTCCATCAACAGGGCAAGGGCAGTCAGGTTTGTTGTTGTCCCCATCCATTTTCTAAAACCGATTTGGTAGCTGGGGATTAAGTTGTTGTTATTAACCCAATCTTGGATCTCCTCCAAAATGCATGAGGCATAGAGTTTTGCTACCACATCTATGAGGGAAATCAACCTGTAGTTCCCTGGTAGTCTTCTGTCACCCTTTTTAAAAATCGGGTGAATGATGTTTCCTTTCCACAATGATGGCATCTGGTTTCGGGTGAAGACTTGGTTAAACAGAGTCGTTAGGTGATTAGCCCAAAAATCCTTGTTATGTTTTAATACGGTGGTGGGGAGACCATTTAGTCCCAGTGCACCCTCTGGTTTAAGTATTTGAATAAGCTTTTTAACGCTTTCGCTGGAGGTTATCGTTAGCTGGTTGCTATCCAATTTTTCCCAGTCTAAGTCAGTGGGGATTGTTGCCATATCCGATGTTGCTACCGGGTTTCTCGCTTCCGTTTCTGTTTTTAAGCATTGAGTCTTTTCAATGGAGGGGACTTCCCTTTTTAGGTAGATGTTCTTTACATGGTCTTCCCAACCTCTGTTGCTAATACCGGGGTTCCGTGACATTACTTCGCCGTCATTTAATTTGTTAATAATGCCCCAGAAGTCCTGAGTATTTTGCTTTTTGCTTGTGAGTAACAATTTTACCCACACCGCTTCTTTGTGTTTGGCCTTTGCCATCCACACCATTTTGCCGTATTTTCTTTTCATACTCCTGATGAGGAAGTAAATTGATTTAATTCCCTGGTTCTTGTTCCTTATCTGCTTCCATTGCTCCTGGGCAATTTTACTCTTTTCTTGTCTTAATTCTTGGTTAAACCAAGGTTCTCTCAGAACTTTTGTCCCGTTTTATGGAGCGGGAGGGGCGGAGTGCTTAAGGGTCAATGTCTCTAACATTTTTTCCCATTTCTTTATGTAGTTTCCATCTTGCTGGTGTTCGTGTTTTGACATAAAATTGCTCGCTGTTTCTTGGATGGCTTTCATTTCCCGGCCTCTCAATCTTAGTCTTCGTAGGTTGAACTTCTTTGGTTGGAGGGACAGGGAGATTAACTTTTCGGACCCGGTGACCCCGATGTTTATTCGTGTGATTTGGGGAAAGTGGTTGCTTTCAGTACGTTGGACTATCTCGTAGTTTTCAATGGCGTCTAATAAGTTGTCACTGATTATTGTAAAGTCAATGGTTGACATGACCTTGCCGCTCATGTATGTTTGTACTGACTATGAAGTACCCGTTTTCTTAGTTTTTAGTATTGTTAGGCCCAGTGCTTGTAGTTTTCTCGAGAAGAGCGGATTGTTCCCGTCTCGTGGTTTTGACTTCGAATTGTGAGAGAGTGTCCCGTTGCTCGTTAGGTTAGAATTGAAGTCTCCTGATATTATCAACTGACTCTGGCAGTTTGATTTCTGGAGAGCTTTGATGAGCTTGACAAGTGTGGTCATTTTCTCTTTTTTGGTTGAACGATCAGGGTGAATGTATACATTAATTAATAGCAGTTGATGCTGAGGTTTTCTTGTAATTTTTGTTACTTGGACCCAACTCAGCCCCACGTCCTGACTCTCGGATTCCCAATTAAATTTTTGTGAGACGTACGTCGATAACCCTCCACGAGGGTGACCATAGTTGGACGATCTCTCTGCAAGTATATGATGTTCTGAGAAACCCGGAATAGCAGGGGGTATCAAGTTCCAGGTCTCTCGTAGCAAGATGAAGTCGTGGTTTTGAAAAAAGGATTGTGTCTCGTGATCCTGGTCCATGCTGCTAAATCTGTGGGTGTTCCAGGTGCACATGTTGATTTTAACCAAGTGATTCCTGCCCATGCTTATATCTTGGATGTATGTGTCTGGGGTTAATGTCTCGTCTGTTTTAGGTATTCTTTTGGTTTAGGGTCATCGGGATCCATGACCAGTCCTGGTTGGTGCCAGGAGGCCCTCCTGTATGGGCGTGAAATAAACTAGTGTTTGTTGTTCCAAGAGGTTGCTCCTGTGAGGCTGATAGGGCACCCTGGAGGCATGATGACTGCTTACAACTGGTTGGATCCTCCCCTCTTGAGTTGAGTATGCTTTTTGAAAGGGGGTATGGGTATCTCGGCCGCATATGTTGTGTAAAGGTAATTCCCCAGCATTCGAATGATCCTCTGTTGGCAAAGATCTTGGCGGCTGTCTCCTTAGAGGCCCAAGTGATCACTGAGTCTTCGATGTCTGGGTTATCTTTGTTTTGGCGGAACTCGACTGCTACCAAGTCCTGAGTAGATATGCCCCTTAGCTCTGGAATTAGGTTGATTAGTTTTAATAAGTTCCCACTATTTAGTATATCCTGCCTTCCCTTAGTTGCGTATTCTGGAATAAATGACAGAATTGGTTCAATTTCGTCTATGGGGGTATTTTGTATTCCTTGGGAGGCAGGTTCGGAAGGTTTGATTTCACTTGCAGGGCTGGGTTTGGGCTTTGCTGCCACCTGTTCTGAGTGGCACTCATCCCTAGTGTCCCTTATGAGTGGATGTCCTCTTCTTAGGGTTTGATTATTTTTTGCTTAATCTTGGGTTTTACTTAGGGGTATGCAGTGCTGAGTTTGTCCGTTTTTTAATATTTTAATAGGGGTGATATTCCTGGTCGGCTCGTGTCTTCCTATTAGGTTTTGGTTAATTCCCACCTGTTCACAAGTTTTGCTTAGTTTTATACATTGCCTGTCATTTCCTTTTTTTATGACGTTAATTGGGGTCAAGTCTTTCACTGACTGAACAGGTTTTTCTTCCAGGTGTCAATGTTTCCAGTTATTATTCGGGGTTCCGCAGGCACTTTCTAATGATGACTCTATTGTACGTTTCTTATGGGTTAAGATGCCCTCTGTGGCTGTAATTGAGGCTCCTAGTGAGGGAGGGGGTTTTCCCGAGCGGTTGGTTCGTCGATGTTCCACCGTTGATGTTGGTATTGGTGCTTGCTTGTTTAACATCTTTGGGTTTGTTCGAGCGGTGGGTGGTAGCTGGCACTGAATCGGTCCTTCGGGAGTTGTTAAATCTGATTCGTGGAATTGTTCCCACGTTATCAATTTTTACGAAGTGCTTGCCCGGTCGGATTCTTGGTCTTCCGACTTGTTGGTGGAAGTGTTTATTGAGTTGTTTAGTGATGCTTGATCTTTACTCGGGTCATTCTTGGGTTTTGTAAAGAAATTCTCTGTAGTAAAGGGTTGGTTACCTTTTGATTTGTGCCTTGCCTTTCTTGCGTGTTTCCTTTGCCTTTTTGTTAGTTTGTCTTGGGGCTGAAGAACAGGGTTGCCCGGGCATTTGGTTGGTTGGGTTTCCGGATTTGCGGCTTCCTTTTGCTGATCCTTTGTGTGGTGCGCTAGGTCGAGTTCCCCGCCTCCCTCTCTACTCTTTTTTGCTTTGGTTTGGACGGTTGGGGCTTTTAGTTTGACCGTGCTATGTTTTTTTCCTGATAGGACTTGGATTACCGTCCGCTTGTTCCCTACTTTGACTGCTCCGAGAATGTCTTTTAATATTTCGGGGAGGGATGCGAGTTTCTCGATAATGCTCCCACAGTCACAAGTACTTTGTTTGGATTTTCAAGGAAAATGGCCGATGGTTCCTTTATCGCTTAAGACTTTATTTGAGAGATCGTCCAAGTTTTCTTTGTTTGTCAATAAAGTTATTATTGTGTCGGTCTTGGAGTTGATTTGTGCGATGTGCTCTGCAATGACATTTATGAGGCCCTTTTGGACCTTCATTTTGTCAGATTGGTAATTGAGCGCCTTTATGGCCTGGTCCAAGGTGCAGATTAGTGCATTCCCCCAGTGCACAATAGGTTATTGACTGCCTAGGCTCCCTTTTGGGTCGTCCAAGTGTGTGGTCGTGCTTGTTGACGAAATGGAAATAGGCGTCTGCATGGTTCCTTTAGTTAGTTTACTACTGCAATTAGAACTGTCGTCTATCAGAATTCTATGGGTGACACTGTTTTCCATTAAGTTGTGTGGCATGGACGCCACTGGACTCAGCGCTGGCTCCTTAAAGGTTAAATCCTGTACTAGGTTGGGCCCTTGCGGGGATGAACTGAGGGCTGGTTTTGTTATGGTTTTGGCCGAATTTAGATCGCTAGGTACTGGGAGGGGGTGTAGCTAGTCTTCCGGCCCCTCTACCCTCTGTTTTGTTTGACCTTTGGTTCCTCCTGGGGATGTCTCATTTTGTGGTTTGTTACAGGGGATGTCTTAGCTGCTGTCCCCCAGACAGGTCTTGTTTTTGGAGTTGTTAAAAATGTTCTCCAGCGAGTCTTGTCCTGGGGATATTGAGGAAGTCGGTGAAGTTTGTTGTCCGCTCTTCATGTCTGGCTTCCTTGGTTGTTGTTTCTCTCCCTCGAATTAGGACTGTTTCGGCTTGATTTCAATAAATGATTGGATGGATTTATGAACCAAAGCCTGCACGATTTCCATTTTTTTTTATATGTAGGTTGCTCAGTTGATCGGATGGTGGTGTTGGGGTGTAATGGAGTTGTCTGACTTTTGAGTTTGTTCCTTTGCCAACTTGCCAAGATTTAGACTTTCTGGTTGGCTAAGTTGTTTTGGCTTGTCGGGCCAAATGGGGCTCGGTAGGTTCATTGCCTCCCTTGTTGTTGCAAAAACTGCGATACTGGGTCTTTCAGAATTTTTTTTTTATTAATCTTTTGCTGTTTTCCTGTAGTTGATCCGGGTCTGTCAGGGGTCTGAGGTAGTCTTTCCGTCTCGCTTGCCCCCTCGAGGTCTTGCTCCCCCTTCGGGACTACAACTAGGGGGAAGTTTCTTGAGGGGGCTTGTCTAGGTTAGAATTTTTCATTTTTTAACTGCGTGGAGCTTTGTTCGGTAGTGCGTGCCTTTTTGTTCCTGAACGCATTCTCGTTGATCTCGTTGTTGGGTTATAAATTAAATTTGTGCTTGGTCGGTTAACGGCTAAAGAAATACCGTTAGGTTGGTGGTTCATGGCTTGTGATTTGTCGGGCTTGTCAGGCTTGTTGGAATTGTTGCGCCTTGGCCAACCTTGCTGCCCTTGGCAATTCTTATTAAAATACTTATTTTAAATTGGATTTCTTTATGTACTTGTGTTGCTGCAGGTCCGATGTGACCCTTGATGTCAATTTGGTTAATTCGATAGTGGTCTGAGAATCCTGTGGGGCTATTTCTCTGCCTGTACCCCCGCTGGGCTGTTAGCAGGGCTATTAAGAAGTTGCTAGCTTCTTGTGGGATTCCTTTAGGCTTCCTTGGAGGGTGTGAATATTGGCAGTAGATGTTAACTATGACCCCCCCTCCCCTGCAGCTGCTGACAAAAAGGCTGTGAGGGGGGTACTAATGGGCAACAGGAGGGCACACAAGAGAGCTAGGGGCTGGACACGAGCGGAGCACTCAGGGGGAGCCACTGGAAAGATCCGACCTAGTCAGGTCTGCCTAGACAACCCCCGGGCTCTTACTTAGTGGCTGCCTCTATCGGCAGCCGCCCTCGCGCCATGATCCTTCCCCTCGCTCAAAGCCGGCCTCACCTTCTTGTGCTCTGGTGCCGGCGTTTCTAGTGGAAGCGGGTGGAAGCGGCTTCTGCAGGGAGGTGGCTCCACGCTTCCATGCTATCTCTGGAGCCGATGCCGGTGCCGACGCTAGTGCCGGAAGATTGCTGCCCACCACCTGCCGCCTGCCTTCTTGGGACGGCTGGGGCGCGGCAGAGTCACGGCTGAGTCGCGGCTGAGTCGCGATAAATCGGCTGGTCAGCTGACTCGGCTCCGCGGCTCCACGGCGGGTTGCTGCGGTGGCTTACTCGTCGTTGCTCCTCTGCACACACAGCTCCTTGCGCCTTGCTCGTTCGACCACTGGGATCGCTGTCTCGCTATCAGGTATCAACCCTTCTCAAAGGTAAGAGTCATGACCCGAAGTCCTCAGTCGTTTTATTGCTGTTCATTCAGCACAGATTTGGAAAAGAGGAAACAAAAGATCTAATCCCAATTTGGAAAGACCAGACATCAAACCAAGAACATCGACTATGTAACTACTAGGAAGAAACCCTAGTACATATTTTCTGTGTCTGTCCAAAGTTCTTGAAAGAAAGTAAACATTTGGTGAAATACATTTTCAGAGATCTAAAAATTAGATCTTGGAGGCAAGCACTAATTTCATGGCTAGGTAGAGCCTCAATACCACTCATTTACCGAGGTGTAACATTCGTAAAAGCAAACATAAAAGCAATGGAACAGCGAGCATAAGACACTTGTACTGTAATAAAGAAGTACCATTGGGAACAATAGCTGCAGAACTTGTAAGAACAAAGTATTATTGACTAAGTTGTACAATGCACCGGCACTTTAAACCTAGGGGATCATAAAAGGCAAGGGAATAACGACCTCAATCACAGAAAATAAATCAAAAGAGGAATCAATTTGCACACCAAGTATGGAAATGGGACTATAAAGGAAAACAACTACCTCACTAGATAAGTGATTTAAAGAACATTCAATTTGAATAATAAGTATTGAAGTAAGACTAATGTGGCAGATTATTATTGAGGAATAGATTGGTGGTTTACAAGGTATCCGCTGCAACAATAGAAACATAAAAAAGGGGGCACAAGATGGTCCCTGTGTGATTCCCTGTCTCACAGCCGCCTGCGCCATGGGTTCACTCGGCTGTCAGCTATGCGGCCTGACCTGGTGACACTGCCTTGCTCGGATCGGTCAACGCTGGTTTGCCGCTGTGGGTGCACTTGTGGATTTTCTCGATCACGAAGAGCTCTGCGTTTGCGAAAAACTGCAAGAACGCTGAGAAGCCCGACAACTTCGAGACGCGGCGCTGGAAGGAAACATTGTATCGCGCAGAGCCTCCATTCCTAATCTGGTGAAGTTCAGATTGAGCTGCATTTCTCCCTGAGGGGCTGGAGAGGCCCTGCTTGTCTGCTTGGTCTTTTTGCTGCCTGGCCGTTTTCTGTGGCAATTGTATTTTTCACTGATCTCCTAACGGTTGAGTTGAGCATGTCTTCTCGTGGAGTCCGGGGGGCAAAAGGCAAGACACCAGCTACCCCCAATTCCGGCCCTTCAACTGCAACGCTCCACTCTTTAGAGGCAGAAGTAAACTCTAAAAGCAAACAAGAGACCGTGGGCCTCAAAAAAACATCAAACAAACCTGCTGGTGGAGGGCCTCAAAAGATGGGGGTTCCTCTCAACACTCAGTTGCCAAATTATTCTCTGTCGTGGGGGTGGCAACCAGCGCAGGTCCTGCTAATGGGGCAAGCCTTTCAAACGATGTTAATGGCAGCATTGAAAATGATTTAATAAAAACAGTCTCGTCCAGCTCGGCCAAACGTCCTGATGTGCAGCTAGAATTGCAACCTACTCCTCTTTTACCTGGCTTACTCGGCTTGCAGCCCAGCTTGATAGCCCAAAACCAAGGGCCTCATAAAGACACCTTCAATATTAACTCGGACATCCCTGCTCTCCCTGCAGAGACTGACCTGTTGACCAGTGCTGACTCCAGCTTGTTTTCAATCCCCCAGGACCCCCAGGATCACGCTTTTTGCTCCGATGACTGGGATGCAAAAGGTACTAGTGCTAGTGCTCAATAACTACAACATCCTGGCTCTCCAGACCCCCTTGGAGAGCATTTCTTCTCAGTCTCAGATGGTTCAAACTCTCCGGTCGAATTAAGCTCTTCTTCATCCAGTGACTGTGACCTCTCTGAATCCAACTTCAGTAATGCCTCTAAAGGGAGAAGCAAGGTTCAAAAACAGTAGCACCAGGGGGTGAAAAGTAGGGGGAAGAAGATAGATAAGAGAGATCAACTCAAATGGGACTACTCCGGGTCTCACCTCTCTTTTTCCTCCAATGGCAAACCTGCAAGATGGCCTGTGCCCTACAAGATCAGACTGCAGAACCTTCTTTGGCCACTATAATCTCTTTAACTAAGCAATTTCAGGAAGAAGCCAGGGTAGACAGTCAGCTGCCTAAATGTGCTGCCCAAAATTTACAGGGGTGTCTTCGGAAACTTAACAAAACCTGCTCTGACATTTGTGAAAGGGTCACCATGGTGGAAGGCCGAACTGAAAGTCTTGAATCTGAAGTTGTGATACTCAAGAGCCAATGTACTTCTCAGAGGGAGCAAATGACAGGCGTCATGTGGAAATTGGAAGAATAAGAAAACAAGCAAAGCCGAAATAACCTCCACCTTCTTGGTATTCTGGAGGGAGTGAAGGGGGAAGATCCTCAGCGCTACATCATAAATCTTCTCAGTGGGGCCTTTCCCAAACTGACCAAGTGGTGTTGGGAACACGAAGTTCAACAAGCTCACCGCTTCCCCATTACACTAAAAAAGCAGTCTGGCAATACTAATGAAGCCATAATTTTTTTTAAGAGAGCTAATTTTCAACCAAGCTCGACAGTTCTTAGAAATGTTTTGAGAGGGTATCTTTCTTCGCCAAACCTGACTTTTGTCATATAACTGTGGAATGAAGATGGCATCTCTGACAGTTAATTGCCCCATTTCCACAACTGGGAGCACAGGTCTTCCTCATGAACCGTGCTAAGCTGAAGGTCATACTGAACGGCGCTTCACAAGTTTTTACTTCAGAAATTAAGGCTCAAGAGTTTCTCACTGGACTTAAGGCCAGAAATATCCCAAACTAATGCTATTCTTGGTTTAGTATGGTTTTAGCTAACCTCGTTGGCTTTTTTTTCCTTCCCCCTTTTCCAGTTTTTGTTTTCTATTTTTTCTTTTCTTTGCTAGCTCTTGTCCTCCTTCGGGATGGTCTGTTCCAGGCTATAGAGACGAGCAGGCCCCCTTTGAGCTCTTTTTGATAAAACTAATACCGGCCTGATGTCTTAATACATGTTGCATGTCAAACATAGGCTTTTCTAACATGGCAAGGGATGGGTGGCGGGGTGTTACAAAAGGTATCCATCATTCATGGTTTTCCTGATTGCTCATTGTTAGGGGGGAATTTTGAGGTTAGAGTAGGGTTTGGGAGGTGGGTGTTCAGGGGGGAAGGCTGAGTATAAAGTAGTTGCTTTAGCTTTTTTGATGTGCCTAATGTTTAATGTGTATGAGCAGTCATATGTCAAAAGCATATTTATATTGTCTCTAAGTCTGACATGAGCAATGCATCTGCTCAGTCTGGGCAGCCTCCAGTCTTGATGTGCTTCATCTATGTTGACTTTATGACTCATGGATTCAATAGGGATCCTGTTTGTGCATTTTATGTACTTTGTGTACACTTACCTACAGTGTTTTATTATAGGGGGGTTCTTTTCTTTAAAATATCCATGAGTTCTATTAATTTTAAAATCACTTCTCTGAATATTTGTGGTTTAAACGATTGTCCAAAAAGGCGGACGGTTGCTCAGAGCTTATGGATCTTTTAAATACTTTGGGATACAAGGTTATTGGGGGTACATCGCAAGGGATTTGAACTAGGGGTGTGGCTATTTTAGCATGCTATAATTGTTTACCTCAGTCTGCCCAGGTTAAATCTGACCCCCAAGGAAGATGGGTGTTTGCAGAATGTCGTATAACTCCCACCTTTTCTTTCACCCTCTGCTCTATATATGGGAGTGTTCTGGATGACCATAGCATTTTAGATTGTGTCTCCGCAGAATTGGCACATCGGTCCCTCCCTGTCATCTTATGCTGGGACTTTATTATTAATTTACCCTGCAACTGGGAGTCAAATTCTCATAAGTCTTTTGCGCTCCTGGACTTTTTTCTGGTTTTTCTGGTTTCCTCCTCTTTAATTCATATTAGTGAAATTGATTTACTTCCTCGCATCCTTTCTAACCATAATCCCTTAATCTTCAATATTCAGGGCCTGATCACCCACAAAGAAATTTCATCCTGGAGTTTTGAGAGAGCACTTCTGCTAGATGAAGGTTACCAAACTCATATGAAACAGTGGATACAGTCCTTCCTTGATATCAACCTAGGTTTAGCCCCCGTTATGGTAGTTTGGGAAACACTAAGAGCTTGTGTTTGCGGCGAAACCCTACAATTTTCATTGAGGAAAAACAGTCAGGAGAGGGCACAGTTGATGGAGCTACACCAAAATTAGCTAAAAAAGAAGAAAACCTTTTTTGGCTGTTCAAGCTAAGGGGGAGGTAGATAAGGCTCAACCGCTAGGCCGAGATCTGCTCAATCCTGGCCATGAAAGCCGCCTCCAAGTGGGCTGCTACATGAGAAAAAGCATATGAGTGTAGCGAAAGCATCGGCCATCAGTTGGCAATGAGAACTAGACAACAGAGTAAATCTAATGAAATTAAACAAATTAGGAGGACCTCCTCAGGGGTCATGACTAGCAATCTGGAAGAAATTCGCATAGCCTTCTGCAAATTTTTTCAGGGCTTATATTCAGAGGAAACTGCAGCAGTTCAACTGGACAGGCAATCTGAGTTCAACTATTGCTTGGACCCAATTGTGCTGTCATCACTCAGTAGTGATGAGCAGGAGTAACTTGAGGCTCCTCCCGACAAGGCCCTGACCAATTTACCCGACGGGAAAGCTGCTGGGCCTGACTGTATCCCAGTTGAATTTTATAAGGTTTTCCTTGCCTAAATGAAAGATATTTTTAGTGCTGTAGTGACGCAAATCTTTTATGGTGCCACTCCTCCTCAATCCTGGTCTATAGCCAAGATTATTGTCTTCCCCAAAAAAGTCAAAACTCCAACAGAAATGGGCTTGTATCGCCCAATCACCTTTATAAACGGTGATTCAAAGGTATACTCCAAAAGTTTGGCCTCACGGCTCTCGGTTAGAATTGAAGGTCTCGTGTCCAGGTGGCAGCATGGGTTTATTCCCGCCAAAGGCAATACTGAGCATATTCGGAGGGTCATCACTCTGCTTGGCGCAGCACAGGTTTCAGGGGACCCAATGGCTGTAATACTTCTAGATGCCGAAAAAGCATTTGATTGAGTCTCCTGGAATTTTCTCTGGGGCGTCATGCAGAAAATTAATTTTGGGCCTAATGCCATCCATGCCACCCAAGCACTATACCTTACCCCTATGGCGAAGGTGTCTATTAACGGAACTTTAACGGAACACATACAAATCTCGCGGGGGACCTGACAAGGTTGTCCCTGCTCCCCATTACTCTTTGCTATGTACGTCGATCCACTCATTAAAAAACTTGAGGGAAACTAGGTTATACAAGCAGTGAGTAGATTTGGCCTAGTAACTAAAATCATGGCCTACGCTGACACTTAAGCTTTGGTTACGCCGGATCCTGAGAAAGCTATTCCTGAAATCGAGGCTGAGGCCCACTTATTTGGTCCTGTATCAGGATATAAACTAAAAAAAGGGAAAAGTCAAATTTAATCAACAGAAATGTCACCTGGAACGATGGAAGAGCAGTGGCCAAAGCTAAATACTTTGGCATTGACATCCTGACTGATACCGACCTGATAGTCGGGCAGAATATGGACCCTCTTGTCTCAGAGACAAGTAAAGCTTTGAGCCATTTAAACAACTTACATCTTTCCATCGTTGGTCGCTGCAACATACTAAAAATTATTTTTTCCCCAAAATTTTATATTTTTTTAGAACCATATCTTTAGAGTTCAATAAAGCAACACTCTTAAGAATTGATGGGTTATTTTCTCAGTTTGTGTGGGCATTCTCTCAACCTAGGAGGGCATACAAATTCTTGTCCCCACCTCGGGAAAGAGTGGGGTAGGTGTTACCCAATTTAAGAATATTCTATTGGGCTACTGTGTTAAAAATAATGTCTTATACTACTGCAAGACTCTCCCACAACCCCAGGTATTGGTAGATTGATTTTTTATGCACCTAATAAGAATAATCTCAATCTACCAGATTTCTTTGGACCATCGTACCTACGAACCTGGATTGATATGGGTGTAAAGAAACTAGGTGACCTTTGTTCTCCCCAGGAGGTCTTGTCTTTTGAAGAACTTAAATCTGTCTATAATCTAGACAATAGTAACTCTTTTAAGTATCTTGCTATTAAGTCCTTCTTCCTTCGGAAGACAGGGGGGCCCTCAGGCTTTGCTAACTGCGAATTGATTGGGAAATTTTGTGGGACTATACCCCCATGCATTGGTATTATTTACAATTTTCTCAATACCTTAATGCCCGACGATCTGTCTATAGTTTCAACCAAGTGGCAACAAAAACTGAATATTTCTGATAATGCTTTTAGCTTAGCTCTGAAATCCACCCAAAATGATTTGCTGTCTGCAAGTCTTCAGGGGCAGTTTTACAAAACCAGTTTTGAAAAAATATTTTACTCCCTCTAGGATAGCGAAATGGGGGACTGGGAAAGGTACACACTGCCCGTGCTGTGCAGAGTTTAGTGCTAACTCAATTTACATGTTCTCTACGTGCGTAAAACTTGGACCGTTACTACATAAAATACTATCATTCCTAGGTCAAGTGCTACTTCAAAACATACTTCTAACTCCCTCCACTGCACTACTTGGCATACAGGGCTCAATAGACAGAAAGAACGGGGGGCCTTAATATTCATCGCCATGGCCACTTAGAGGCTGTGTATCGCCTCGGCCAGGCTGGACCCTGATCCCCCATTGTTTGAGCATTGGCTTGCTCGGTTTTATTCAATTTTTTCTCTTGAGGTAGCAGCCTATTCTAAAAAGGGTCACCGGGCAAAAAAAAAAGGGTTAGTCATCTGGGGAACCTCCTATTCGTT
Source organism: Lissotriton vulgaris (assembly GCF_964263255.1). Classification (NCBI taxonomy): domain Eukaryota; kingdom Metazoa; phylum Chordata; class Amphibia; order Caudata; family Salamandridae; genus Lissotriton; species Lissotriton vulgaris. The sequence goes on from NW_028246580.1 coordinate 88,560, forward strand.
GGCTACACTGGTCAAACCCCGAATCAAATGAGGATAGCGTTTAAGGATTGTCTTTACCGAAAGTAGGAAACTTTTTTTACCTGAATGTGTGTTACTCTTTATTTTTTGTTGTATTATTGCACTGGTGACTTTATCCGATGCCTCCTTGATACATTGCTTAGTATATACTCTGTTGTGGATCTTTTCTTCTCAAGGATGCACTGTTGCACTGATCGCTTTTGTTCATGTTTCTTGTTATAGCTATCAGTATTTATCCCTGTTGCGGTGGTCTTAGTCTAATGAAGTACTGGTGCACTGGTCACTTTATCACTTGATTTTATGCAGTGTGATGATTTATTTCTGCCCAACTGCTCCCTGGAGCATTTTATATCCTACTTGGATATTTTGGACTTCGACATTTCTGCTCTAACATGATTTATAATATTAGGCTTTTGATGATTTGGCACTCTTTGCAAATTTTCAGCCAGTGGAGGAGAAGGGGGGTTGCTACACATTATATTTTTTATCTCCTATGCTATGTATTCTTTGTTCACTGCATAATAACATTTTTTTAAAAAAGAAACGTCAAAAAAGGATTAAATGTCTATCTTTGATATAAGTGTCTGTATGACCATTTAGAGATTTTAAATATATTCTTTTTAAATTAAAACAACTTGACAAAATGATCAAGGTCTATATTTTATGGTGGCAGTAAAGAAATAGATTACGTTTATGACATGCAGTGAACGAATGTTTGGGTAATGGTTTTTATTGACTAAACACTTAATTAATATTATTATTATTCTAAATGCTCTTCAGTATGGTCAATATGGGTCATACACTTAGCCAGCATCTTTTTTCCTATCTGTTTCTTGCTGAAGATTTTATAAAGAGCACCCTCCTGCTGGAAGTGGCTTGAGAAAAAGAAGGAATCATGGAAATAAACGGCCTGAAGAGAGAAGTGAAGGTAGTGAAAGAAGTGGAAGCAGAAACAGTTCAAGTAGTAAAATGTTTTGGGCCAGTATGTTGATGGACGATATCGGACCCAGAGGTAAGGACAGGAAGGGGTGGGAGGCTTGATAATTTGGGCTGGGCAGCACTCATGGAGTTTCACCGACAGAGTTCTGTAACGTTACATAAAAACTCCCCAACATTCTGTAGAGTTCAGTCAATGGGTGGAAAATATGCACATCCCGCAGCTTGCACTACAATTTATCGCCAGTAGTGCGAGCAGAGCTGAAAAAACACAGCAGACCACACCTTGCGTCGCTCAAGAGGGCTCAGCCATTTCAGTTGTTTTTGCTGATGCTCCAGTAAAAGATCTACTCAAGCAGCAGCAAATTTCCGTAACCCCTTCGCTGCTAGGCCTTTCCCCCTCCTGTGCTAAGCCCTTTTTTGGCGATTTGGAGTAGTGCGCGCTTAGGCCCCTGTAACTTTTTGACCACATAAGGTATCCACGCCAAATTTGCGTCCTTTTCTTCCAACATCATGTGGATTCTAAAGGCGCCCAGCGTTTGTGGATTCCCTTGAAGGGGTCCCAAAAATTAACCAAAATATAGTGAAATTTTTGATTTTTTCAGAAAAAAGGGAAGAACGGGCTGCAAATGAAAGCCTCTGGGTTTTCCCCTGAAATTGTTTTCAAAAAAGGGTTTGTGGGGCTGAAATCTACATTTTCTCAGCTTTTAGGGAATGACAGTCTTTTGTCATAGAACCGACATTTTCACACAGTTTTGGCATTTTTCTGGGACATAGCCTATTTTTGCTATTTTTAGAGCTTTCCACCTCCTTCCAGTTAATGGTAGAAATGAGTTTGAAGGCAATAATGGATCCTGGCAAGCTGTACATTTTCAGAAAGTAGACATAATTCTGAATTCAGAAAAGGGTCATTTGTCTAAATCCATGAAGGTTTCTTTATAGAAACTAACAGTTAAATATTGGAATAATTGAAAATTTGTTGAATAAAACAGCCTTTTGTCTCAACGTTTTCACCTATAACTTTTTCTAATTTTGACAGCTCTTGGAAAGCAATATATCGTTACATCCGTTAGACCTTCCTGGTTGTGGGGATATATAGGACTTGTAGTTTCACCAAGAACTCGACGAACCCAGATCCAAAAACTGAGCAGCAATTTGCAATGGTATTTTTTTATTTACTAGGTATAGAGCACTTTGTCTTGGAAAATGTATACATGGAAAAATCTGTATGAAAGACAGCTATGTATTTCTGAATTGGGTACAAATTATAGAGTTTAGAAACAGTATATAATTGCATATTTTCAAAATTGGGAATACTCATACTAGCATGAGATTTATTGGTCATTTTTCAAAAAGATTTTTTTTTACGCAATGTCTTTCATTGAAAGGGAGAAATGCATGAAAGCTCAATTGGTAATAACAGTTGATTTATAAATCTGAATTACCCCAAGTCTCCCGATAAAAACGGTACCTCACTTGTGTGGGTCGGCCTTGTGCCTGCGACAGGAAACGGCGCAAAATGCAACGTGGTCACACCTAAATTTTGCAGTTACAAATTGACCCTTTTTTGGCAAAGTGCCTACCTGTAGTTTTTGCACCCTAGCTCTACCGGCACCTAGAGAAACCTAGCAAACCTATACATTTTTAAAAACTAGACACCCGGGGAAACCCACGATGGGGTGACTCGTCTGCCTACCCCCAGGTTTTGTTACCCAGAATCCCTTGCAAAGCTAAGATTTTGACAAAAAAAACACATTTTCCTCACATTTCTGTGGTGGAAAGTTCTGGAATCTGCGTGGATCAACAAATTTCCATCCACCCAGCGTTTCCCCAGGATTACTGAAGAAAATGGTACCTCACTTGCGTGGGTAGGCATAGTGGCTGCGACATGAAACAGCGCAAAACGCAACATGGTCGCACCTCAATTTCCCAGTGAAATCTTGCACTTTTTGGACAAAAAGACTACCTTTTGTTTTTGCGCCCTAGCTCTGCCAGCACCTAGGGAAACCTAGCAAACCTATACATTTTTGAAAACTAGACACCCAGGGGAATTCAGGATGGGGTGACTCCTCTGCCTACTCCCAGGCTTTGTTACCCAGAATCCCTTGCAAAACTAAGATTTTGACAAAAAAAACACATTTTCCTCACATTTCTGTGGTGAAAAGTTCTGGAATCTGCGTGGATGAACAAATTTCCACCCACCCAGCGTTCCCCCAGGTCTCCCGAAAAAAATTGGTACCTCGCTTGCGTGGGTAGGCATAGTGGCTGCAACAGGAAACGGTTCAAATCGTACGGTGGTGAATTTACAATACCCAATTGCAAAATGACCTTGATTTTTGGGGGGGGCACCTGAGTTTTTGGCCCGGGGCTCGGTGGTATTCTTTGGAAAGTACCAAACCCAAACAGTTTTGAAAAGTAGACACCCGGGGGAGTCCAGGGAGGTATGGCATGCATGGGTCCCCTAATGTTTTCCTACCCAGAACTCCTTGCAAACCTTAAAATTAGGTAAAAATATCACTTTTCCGAACTTTTTTGCGTGGGATCTCCGTGCCGGCAAAAATGTCCTACCACCCAGCGTTCCCCTTGTTCTCTTGAGTAAAAAGATACCTCACTTGTGTGGGTGCCCCAAAGCAGAACAGGCCAAAAATGAATTTTGAAAAAAGTAGTATTCAAGTTTTACAAGTTAAGCCCCCCTGCCTTAGTCACAGGCCTTTGGCCCACCCACACAAGTGAGGTATCATTTTACTCGGGCGAACAAGGGGAACGCTGGGTGGTAGGACATTTGTGCCGACACAGAGATCCCACACAAAAATGTATGGAAAACTGTTTTTTTAACCTAAATTTATGGTTTGCAGGGATTTCTGGGTAGGAAAACATTGGGTGACCCACGCATGCCATACCTCCCTGGACTCCCCCGGGTGTCTAGTTTTCAGAACTGTTTGGGTTTTGTAGTTTCCAAAGATGCCCGCCGAGCCCCAGGCCAAAAACTCAGCCCCCCCCAAAAAGAAGGTAATGTTGCTATTGGTTATTGTAATTTCTCCACCGTACGATTTAGACCTTTTCCTGTTGCAGCCACTATGCCTACCCACGCAAGTGAGGTACCATTTTTATCGGGAGACCTGGGGGAACGCTGGGTGGGAGGAAATTTGTATGAGCCCAGTGATGCCACGCTTTCCCACACAAAAAAAAGTGTGAAAAAACTGATTTTTTCAGCAGAAATTGAGGTTTGCAAGGGATTCTGGGTAAAGGAACATTGGAGGATCCACGCAAGCCATACTTCCTTGGAAGCCCCCTGGTGTCTACTTTTCAGAAATGTGTGGGTTTGGTAGGTTTCCCGAGATGGCCGTCTCGCACAGAGCCAAAAACCCAGGTAACCCCTCTTGCAAAAGTTGGTGGTATTGAATGTCAATACCACCAACTTTTGCAAGAGGGGTTACCTGGGTTTTTGGCTCCGTGCGAGACGGCCATCTAGGGAAACCTACCAAACCCACACATTTCTGAAAGGTAGACACCCGGGGGCTTCCAAGGAGGTATGGCTTGCGTGGCTCCTCCAACGTTCCTTTACCCAGAATCCCTTGCAAACCTCAATTTTTGCTGAAAAAATCTGTTTTTTCACACTTATTTTGTGTGGGAAAGTGTGGCGTCACTGGGCTCACACAAATTTCCTCCAACCCAGCGTTCCCCGAGGTCTCCCGATAAAAATGGTACCTCACTTGCGTGGGTAGGCATAGTGGCTGCAACAGGAAACGGTCCAAATTGTACGGTGGAGAATTAAGTTTTCAATTTGAGAGCGTATGATTCAAGGAAATTGTGACAGACAATTTCAAGTTTGCAGGAGATTGTGGATAAAAATCAACAATAGAATTCACCAGAAAGACATGACCATATACTTCCATGGTTTAACAATAATATCTAAATTTAGTAAGTTATTTATAGCTATAATGTACACCGTAACAGAGTTACTCAAAAGTCAAACATTCAAGCACGGCTAACTATTCCTCAAAGACACACACATACAGGTTGGATTTGGCACGAGGGCGAGTGATGGTTCAGTACATAAAATGTTATTAACAAGATATTTCAAAAAATGAAATGCTCTGTCAATAAATAAATGCATAAAAACCGAACCAGTGACTCGCAACTCGTGAGCTGTAAAGCCACGACAAGGCACCAACCGTTTTACAGGCCATTCACGCACCTTTCATACCTGATACAAACCAGACCATTGACACCATCCCGAAGGAACAGCAACACATTACAACAATCACAATAAGGGACAAGGTACACCCTACTTCAGAAAGAGATAAAAGACAAACATTACTGCACAGCCATCTAATCCGCAAGCACGCACACATTCTGGTTGGATTTGGCACGAGGGTGAGTGATGATTCAGTACATACAATTGTATTCGCAAGTAATTTCCAAAAAATGAAATACACTGCGTATAATTGAAAGTATGATAAACTGAACCACTGACTCACCGCTCGTGAGCTGTAAAGCCACGTCAAGGCACCAACCTCTTTACAGGCCATTCATACACCTTTCGTACGTGTGACACATACAAAACATTCACACCGCCAGCCGCGGACCCATCACATTTCAACACTCACACCAGCAGACAGCGCCATTCAAGGGCCCATCACTTTCACACGCCCACATTTCCGACATTGCAACAACACAAAATGATGGAGTGCGTGGAGTGTCACTCAACTAGCAGTGTGTGTAGTGACCAACAGAAAGTAACTACTCACACACCGCCAGCCAAGCGCCAGTCCACCGACACCACCATCCAAGCACCAGACCATGCACACCGCCGGCCAAACACCACTCAGCGCACACCGACAGCCAAGTACCACTCCACACACACCACCAGCCAAGCACCACTCCACACACACCACCAGCCAAGCACCACTCCATGCACAGACAGCCAAGTACCACTCCACGCACACCACCAAACAAGCACCACCCCACACACACCACCAGCCAAGCGCCACTCCGCGCACACCATCCAGCCAAGCGCCAATCCACACACACCGCCAGCCAAGCACCACTCCGTGCACGGACAGCCAAGAACCACTCCACACACACCATCCAGAAAAGCACCACTCCACGCACACCGCAAGCCAAGCACCACTCCACATACACCGCCAGCCAAGCACCACTCCATGCACAGACAGCCAAGTACCACTCCACACACACCACCAGCCAAGCGCCACTCCACACACACCGCCAGCCAAGCGCCACTCCGTGCACAGACAGCCAAGTACCTCTCCACGCACACCATCCAGACAAGCGCCACTCCACACACACCGCCAGCCAAGCTCCAGCCCAGGCATACCACCAGCCAAGCACCAATCCCAACACACCACCAGGCAAGCACAAGACCACGCACACCGCCAACCAAACAACAGACCACGCACACCGCCAGCCAAGCACCAAGTCCACAGACACCGCCAGCCAAGCACCAGTCCACAGACACAGCCAGCCAAGCGCCAAACCATGCACACCGTCAGACAATGGACACTACACGCAAACCAACATCATACTTTAGTTTTTTTTAAACACAAATAAAAAACAGAAACAAATTGCAAATTGATACAAATCTACTAACACAACAACTAAATCTAAATACACTACACAAATGCCAACTTTGAAACGGAACAATCAGTTTTAAAGAATAGAGACCAGCCTGTTCACTTTACCACTCATGGATGCTCCCAAAACTTCTTTTGTGTGTGATACATTCTAAAACAAGCAGGCACACACAGCCCAGGGTTGGAAGGACAGTCGGGGCAGTACATACGAACCTCGTTCCGCAAACCTCTTCGCCAACAGACTCTACATCTCCGACTGGGAAAGTCTTTTGAGGTTGTAGGAGGAATTTGATCAGGAAAGTGGCGATCTTTCAATCTGGCAACATCCTCCACCACTCCAACTCTAGGAACACTTGCCTGTTCCACTAAAATAAGGCTGCCTACTACAGACTCCTGAAACTTCACAAAAGTCATCTTTGACTGAGGACAAGATTGCAGGAACACAACAAAAGCATTAAAGGTTGCCAAGTGGAAAAGATGGATAGCCAACTTCTTGTACCAAATGTAAGACTTACGAAGAGCAGCATACGGTTCCAACCTCTGATCTACTCTGTCAACACCACCCATGTGCCTATTATAGTCTATAATGCACACAGGTTTGTGCACTTCTGCAACCTGACCCCAAATAGTCAACGCTTCAGTGCTTTCATCATGTATGGAAGTCAACATGTAGACATCTCTCCTGTCTGAAAACTTCACAGCTAAAAGCTCCTCACAACGCAATGCACAGCACTGTCCCCGAGCAAGCTTTTTACAAACAAGTTCTTTTGGAAAACCTTTACGGTTACAGCGGATTGTGCCACAAGCAACAGTGTCCACTTTGGCAAATTCCCTGAACAACAGCACACCAGTGTAGAAGTTATCTACATATAAATGATGGCCTTTGTTAAAAAATCCTCTACCAAGTTCCCACACAATTTTCTCAGTCACTCCAAAAGTGGACGGACAACCAGGGGGGTTAATCCTGGATTCCTTGCCGGTGTACACCCTGAAATTAGAGACATATCCAGTCTCACTGTCACACAGCATATAAAGCTTAATTCCATAGCGTGCCCTCTTACTAGGAATGTATTGCCTAAATACCAAGCGGCCCTTGAACAACACCAAAGACTCATCCACTGAAATTTCTCTCCCAGGATAAAAGATCTCAGAAAATCGATCAACAAAATGATCAAGGACAGGCCGAATCTTGAAAAGACGGTCACAATCAGGGTGATCTTGTGGCAAAGCATCACCATTGTCAACAAAATGCATCATCCGAAGCAGAAGCAAATACCTATCACGACTCATGACTGCCGGAAATATAGCTGTTGCCATCAAGGGACTAGTAGACCAATATGAAGCCAATGATGGTTTCCTAAGCAAGCCCATCAAAAAAGTTAAACTTAAAACTTTTTCATCTCCTCCAAATTTGTGGGAGTCCACCGGTTAGCTCGAGCATGGGGCTTAAGGATGGCACTGTTCTCCCTCAAAAACTGTTCTGCATACAAATTAGTCTGCTCTACGATCTCTGCCAAAAACACATCATCCATAAACAACTTGAAAAAATCAATTGGCAAAAAGTTTTCAGTGTTCACCCTACACCCTGGAACACCAGTAAATTCAGGCAGTGCCGGCTGCACCATGCCTGGGGCAACCCAGAGGTCAGAACTTTCATCGACAAGTCTCCCAGCCTCAGGCTGCCGCCCAGCTGCCTCTTGTCCCACTACACCAACTGGAAGTCTAGGAGCCCCAGGCTGCCGCCCAGCTGCCTCCCGCCGCACTACACCAACGTGAAGTCTAGCAGCCCCACGCTGCACCACAGATGCCTCTTGCCGCACTATCGGCACATCAATGTCCTCCTCTACCACAGGCGCTTCATCCACAGCAAAAATAGCTTCATCAGCGCTCAGGGTATCTTCATCATCAGACGATGCCATGCGCAGAGAAAACTCACTACCAGAATCTTCACCTCCCATCTCTGCCTCAGAATCAGAGTCACTCTCAGCACCATGGTCAGAGGAAGAATCAAAAAGCATTCCAACAACTTTCTGAGCGGTAATCCGGCGGCTAGCCATTATCCTTACAAATAAAGGAGTCTGCACAAACAACTCAACAACCCCAACACTGTGCAAAGTAAGTTAAAAAATGGAAGCATTTATCACAAATATCTATATTTAGAAAAAATATACAATTCACTTACAAGAGACAACTACACTCACCAGCACCTACTCTGCAAAAACACAGCAAAGAGGCAACGATATCCCACTAGAAAGAAGAAAAAAAAACTTACATCTACAGAAGGACACATCAAAAACAAATGCAAAACATGTTTTACAATCACAACAAACAGAAACCAAACATACTCGTATTACTACACACTTTGCAAAAAAAACAATTACATTACAATTGAACAAAAAAGAGGTCTCTTACCAAACACATGCAACTAAAGAAACAGCAGAACAACAGAACCACCAGTAACGGAACCGCACACTGCAACACTCTAAAGAGAAAAAAAACAATACACATTAGAAGAAACAAAAACAGCACACATTACAACAGGCTATGTCACAGGGTATGTCACAAATGGGGTGTCTGTCCCCAAGGGGGGAAGATTATAAATCATTATAAACGTGGGCCCCCTGGAAGCAACCCTACGGAGGGCAGAGCGGCCAAATAAAGACACAGCAGAACATACTTTTGAAAACAAATGGTCCCAAGGAAGCAACCCTTGGCCAAGGGGTCGCTCCCTATAAAAAAAACCCTGGAGTCTAGTGGGCTTTTCTATCCCCCCCTGGGTCCAGAAACGGTTAAAAAACCAGTCGATCTGCCCCCAGGGGGGGGGCAGAACAGTCTACAATATTTATAATGCCCCCTGGAAGCGACCCTTGCCCAAGGGGTCACTTCCTTTATAAATATATTCCAATCCCTGGTGTCTAGTGGGCTTTTCTGCCCCACCTGGGTCCAGATGCGGCCCAAAAAATGGCCGATTTGCCCCCAGGGGGGGCAGAAAAGTATAAAATAAAATTAGGGCCACTAGGAAGCGACCCTTCCCCAAGGGGTCGCTTCCTTTTCAAATGCAAACAAATCCCTGGTGACTAGTGGGCTTTTCTGCCCCCCCACCCCCCCTGGGTGCAGATCGTCCAAAAAAACAGCCGATCTGCCCCGGGGGGGCAGAAAAGTCTGAAAAAATATTTTATCCCCCTAAGGGAAGCGACCCTTGCCCAAGGGGTCGCTTCCTTTATAAATATAATCCAATCCCTGGTGTCTAGTGGGCTTTTCTGCCCCCCCCCGGGTCCAGATGCGGCACAAAACACGGCCAATCTGCCTCCAGGGGGGGCAGAAAAGTCTAAAAAAAAATTAGGGCCACTAGGAAGCGACCCTTCCCCAAGGGGTTGCTTCCTTTTCAAAAACAAACAAATCCCTGGTGACTAGTGGGCTTTTCTGCCCCCCTGAGTGCAGATCGGCCGAAAAAACGGCCGATCTGCCCCGGGGGGGGCAGAAAAGTCTGAAAAATAATTTATCCCCCTAAGGAAGCGACCCTTGCCCAAGGGGTCGCTTCCTTTATAAATATAAATAAATCCCTGGTATCTAGTGGGCCTTTCTGCCCCCCCTGGGTCCAGATGCGGCCCAAAAAATGGCTGATCTGCCCCCAGTGGGGGCAGAAAAGTCTAAAAAATAAATATGGCCCACTAGGAAGTGACCCTTCCCCAAGGGGTTGCTTCCTTTGCAAATGTAAACAAATCCCTGGTGTCTAGTGGGCTTTTCTGCCCCCCCTGGGTGCAGATCGGCCAAAAAAACGGCCGATCTGCCCCGGGGGGGGGGGGCAGAAAAGTCTGAAAAATTATTTGCCCCAAAATGGAAGCGACCCTTGCCCAAGGGGTCGCTTCCAGCACACAACAAACCACACAAACACAATCCCTGGTGTCTAGTGGGGCATTCCTGGTGCACGATCTCGACGCTGTGCGCGATCGTGCATCAGGAATGCCCTGCATTGAGACATCAGGGGAGAGGAAACCCAGTTTCCTCCCCCCAATGCCTCAAGGCACCGAAAACCGTCCCCCCCGCCCCACCGGAGCACCAAAAACCCACCTGTCTGCTGGACGCGCTGGAAACAAATGGCTTCCAGCCCGTCCGGCGCTTCCTGATGACGTCGGCGCGCGCTGTGCGCGCTGACGTCACCAGGAAGCGTGGGGGGCCAGGGGGTGGCAGCGGAAAGTCTTCCGCTGCCACCCCTGCAAAAACAACGAAGATCACTGGACAAGGGGGGGAGAGCCAGCGCTCCCCCCCAGGGCTGTACTGATGACGGAGCGGTTCCGTCATCAGCACAGCCCAACCAATGCTGATGACAAAACCGCTCCGTCATCAGCATCGAAGGGGTTAAGAAGCATTAATCTGACCATGACCGCCCACACTGAGGAATGACAATTTTCACATGCGCATGCTAGAGTGCATTTCTGGAGCCTCGAGGGAAAACATTCTGCTGTGCGGTAATTGGCAGAATTTGGCCAGAACTAGGCATTAAAAAAGTATTGCAGAGTTGCCAAATTCTGCCTGTTCCACTCTTATAGATAATGAGGGATAGAATATGAGAGGGAAAGTAATAGGAAGGTAAGGAAAAAGCAGTGAGTGTGAAGATGATGGATGAGGACAGGGAGAAAATAGGACCCATGAAACAGTGGAGCCTGGAGGAGAACAACAAGACAAGTGAAATCAGAATATAAATGGAGGATGAGATAGGAATGGGATGGGGTGGAAGGTATGTAAAGGGGCATTGTGCATTGACAGATGGGCGACCAAATGTAGAGAAATTGAGAGGACAATGAGTGAGAAGAGTAAAAGAGGAGAGAGAGGATCAGCATAATGAGAAAGGGGAGTTAATAGTAATTGGGAATTTGAGAATTAAGTCAATGAAGAGATTGAATATTGGAGAATGGGAGAAGATGTCAGGAAGGTTGGGGAAATTACATAATGGAAGGGAATACTGGAATGGGGAAAGAGACGGAACATCAAGATAAATGAAGAGATGAGTGGATACAGTGGATAATAAGAGGAAGAGCCTGTCAAATCATAGCAGGATAGCTAGAAAAGAGGAAGGAAATGGACACCAATGGCAGGTGATGTGCACCACAAGAGTTGATGTCACCATAATCTTGAGATAAGAACAATGGTATGACCCAGCGGGTCACCATAGTAGTCTAAATCTAGATCTTACAAGGTCTCTGCTGCGTGGTAAATTAAGTGCCAGGCCAACCACATTGGTGAAGTAATGGAGACAGGTGAGGGTAATACCTAAAGTTTACACAGCTCTCTTTGCACTTCTAGACATATAAAATAGGTCTGAGACTGATTTAGAAACACTCCAAATATGACACACTCTGATAGCACTTGACTAGACCATCTGTAACAGAGAACTCTGTCCAGGGAAGGCTGCCAGGTTAACTTAACTCAATACCCTCAGCCTCCAAAACATTTACTCTGCCCTGGATCCTCTGCAGCATTATGGCTCGGAGTGCTACAGTGACTATTGTGGGCTCCATTCCAGGGGGAAAGATTCCTGCAACTGGATAATAAATAGTTTGTGCTAGGCAACAGAGGCACTGGTAAAGTTCAATGAAACCTAGTCAGAGACAATAGACAACTGTTAGACCTGTGAACCTTAGGGTGGTTTTCCCAAAATATTTTGCCTTCCTCCTCCATTTTTCCTGACTCTGAACACTTTACTACTGCATTTGCTCCCTCCCTAAAACCCATCCCCAATTGGAATATTTAATTTACTTAGAAGTCCCCGGTAAAGTGGTACTGCATGTAGCAAGGGACTGTTAATTAAATGTTACCAGTGGGCCTACAGCACTGATTGTGCCACCCACTTAAGTAGCCCCTTAAACATGTTTCAGGCCTGCCATTGCAGATTATGTGTTCTGTTAAAACTGCCACTTCAACTTGGCAAAAAAAACCTTTTGCCAGGCCTAACCTTTTCTTTTAAATATATATATCAACCCTAAAGTAGGCCCTAAACAGCCCAGAGGGTATGGTGCACTGTACTTAAAAACCAGAACATGTGCTTTCAAGTTGTAGATGTCCTGGTAGTGAAAAGCTCTTGAATTAATTGTTCCCTACTGCAAGGCCTACTTCTCCAATAGGATAACATTAGAGTTACATTATTACGTTTTATGAGTGCAATTAACAAATAAAACAGGTAACAAGTTCATGTTTGGTGTCTCTGGAATCCAAATTTAAAATCCTAACTTATGACAAAGTCACCTTTTAAATTACAATTTAGAAAATGCCACTTTTAGAAAGTTGTCATTTTCCTATCTTAGCCATTTGGTGCTTGCTGCTTGTACCTGGGTTACATGACTGGGTTCAGCTTGTGGTATCCCGACTGCAGTGAATTCATCCAGTTCCATGGTAACTGGATGATGCTGTGCAGGAGGATTCCAGAAATATGCGGGCAGAAGGGAAGTTGATGGAGAGTGGTTGAAGATATGAGATGTACCTGCTTGTTCTACAATAAAAGGTTATACTTTACTTTACACTGGACTACTCATCTTTACATTTTGGCGACGATCTATGGGATCAACAAGCAGAGAATATGGACCCATGCTACTGTCCTTTATTTTAAAATGTTGTTTTTTTTCGTTTGCTCTGAATCATAATCTTCAGCATGAACCACTCTCCAAGGATTACAACTAATCTACTCCTTTCCTGAATCTCAAGAAAAAGAGGAAATATCTACCTTAAAACTATGAACTGTTAGACTCACTTCTACCTCAATCGTGAGTAAAGTGTGTTGACTTGGCTGTACATTGACCACCTTTATTTGAACAACGTGTGTTTCTATTATGTTAACCAAAGCATTGTTGGATTTCTGACTTAAAGAAGTTGTATACTGCTGTAATCACTTTGCACGTGAAATTGTCGAGTCAATTGTGGAAGTGTTGGAATTGTAACTGGAGCCGGGAATATGATATACCTTACAGTGCTGATTGGTGTGAAACATTTGCCAAGTATTCACTGTTTTTTGTGCATTTACAGTGCTCTATTCGCTCAAAAGCAGTACCTGTTTACATTGTACGACTGAACCAACGGCTGTTCAAATCCAATGACGCTCCACGATCGCATTATTCAAGCAACTTTGCCATTCTACGTGAGCTGTTCTCCTGCACGGGCTTGCAGAAACAGTGCGCACTCTACACAAGACAAGACTGGTCATCTGGATCTTGACACGGTACGTCGGGTCACGTATGCGACGTAGCGTACCGCCATTTTGTGTATTCAAGTTTTTTTAAATTCTTGTAATTTCTTTATTGAAGACACACGTTATGGGCACACACGTTATGGATATCTTCAAGGAGTAAAGGTACATTACTTATTTGATTTTGGTACAGTTTATGGTCCTTTTATGGCGATATACACAGCATTCTTCACAAGTTGATCTTCGTTTTTACACGGTGATGTGCACACCTTACAGTGTTCATTGCACATCGATATCTTCGTTTTTACAAGGTGATGCACACACCTTACAGTGTTCATTGCACATCCATGTCTCCAGTTCAGGGTGATGTGCACACCTTAAAATAACCATTGCACATTGGAATTTTGAATTATCCACAGTGAATGTACACAATTTATGGCAGATATTGTGTTATACATTTGTTAGTGATATATGCATCTTATTTTAATTATCACTTATTTATTCAGTGATTGTTAAACAGTGTGTTACTTACCCTAGCCTCCACATTTTTCTTAATATTAATCAAATTGGGTACTAATTCATAATGACCATATTTACAACTTCTGCTTATATTTCACAATGGCTTCTCAAAGAGGTTTAAATACTCCAGTCCCATTTTTACCTCATCCAGGTGAACCTTTAATTAAATGGTCAGGCTGGAAAGTCTATTTTTTAAATTATATCAAGGCTTTAGCGGAAGAACACTATGAAGCATTTTCTCAGTCTAGAAATAAAAAGATGCTTCTTCATGGTCTTGGTCCCGAAGGGAACAGAGTATTCAACCAAAATGGAGAAAAAAGTAGGACCTGCTGAAAGCGAGAATGTATTCCTCGATGCCTTGGAGGATTTGGATGCTCATTACCATCCTCCAGTGTGTCTAGGAAGCAAGGTAAATCTGAGTCTGTAGAGGATTATGTTTCATCCTTGAAAAAGCTAGCAATAGTGTTATTAGGGATCAATAAGTTATGCATTCTAATAATTCGTCTATTCAGAAAAAATTATGGATGTGGAGATGCCCCCCTTCGCAAACCCTCGCGAACTGGCAGAAACCCTTGCAAACACACAAAAAAATCCGCAAATTCGTGAGAATTCCCAGATTTTGCGGATTGCGAGTTCGCAAATACGCAAATTCGCGAACGCCAGATTCGCAAAATTTGCCCATGCTTACTTGCAAAATGATTTTGATAAGATAAGGTTTGAACTTGTGTCTGCTCTTCATTTACACTCTTTTGATTGTACAGCTCACAGCATCATCACTACTGATGCTAGCGGAAAAGGGTTGGAAGCTGTTTTGTCTCAAGTTGGTGGTAAGGTTTGGAAGTTTCTTAGGGTTCGCATCTCGTTCTTTAACCTCTCCTGAGGCTAAGATTTCTATAATAGAGAAACAGATGTTAGCCACTATCTGGGACATCGAAAAATTCAGACAGTTCATTTGGGGTACCAGATTTACCTTGGGCACTGACCATAAACCCCTACTTAAAGTACTCACATCAGAGGGGATGTTAAAAGCAACACCCAGGTTAGCTAGAATGAGTCTCAAATTATTAGGTCATTCTTACGATGTGGAGTATCTACCTGGTAAGAAGAATCAGATTGCTGATTATCTCAGCAGATCTCCCTTACCCGTTCAAGACAATTCATATGACATTTGTGATGACTATGAAGTTGCTATTGTCCATTATATTAATGATAACATGGTTAAAGCCATTTCAAAAAAGGGATGGGATGAGGAATGCAATAGATAACATTTTAAACATGGTAACCACATATGCTGTTGATGGATGGCCCAATAAATCAAGCTTACAGGAAGACTTGAAACCATTTTGGGAAATCAAAGATGAACTGAGTATTGACAATTGCAGCCATTTGTGTAGAGGCGAAAGAGTGATAGTACCTTCAAACTTACGCATACATTTTTTATCTACCAATCATGAAGGTCACCTAGGTATTACGAAACTCAAAGCCAAAATTAAATTATCCTTTTGGTGGCCTGGATTGGACAAAGACATTGAAAGGTTTGTCCAACAATGTTCCATGTGTGCCAAGTCAGACAAAACTCAACAAGTTTTCAAACCATCTCTTGGTTCAAGACAGATTCCTGAACATCCTTGGGAGGATTTAAGCATTGATTGGCTTGGTCCTATTGAAAACAATCATGGTTATGCAAAGTATATTCTAATTGTTATCGACAACTATTCCAAATGGCCAGAGATAGAGATCACGGAAAAGTGTGACTCGAAGGAAGTTGTAATGTTTTTGGAAAAATTATTCTTGCGTGAAGGTATTCCTAAATACATTTTAAGTGACAATGGCCTTCAATTTATTTCAGATAATTTTCTTTTATTTAATTTTTAGGAAGGAATTACATTATAAGGAAGAAAACTCCTGTTTACCATCCAGCAGGAAATGGAATTTTTGATAGATTCAACAGGGTTATCATGGGTACAAGCTTCCATCAGTGCTGAAAAAAAATTGGGAGAAAGAATTATATAGCACTATCTGGACATAAAGAATTACTCCTACATGTACTAGTTATAGTCCTTTCAGAATTTTTAGAGGAAGAGAACCCTTTACAAAAGAAAATGTTGCGCGGAATGAGAAAAAAGTGTGTGGGAAATGGTCTCCTGCTTTATTTCGTTCTAGGTTGCGAAAAATCCAAGAGTCATATATAAATGAGTTTGAGAAGAAAGATTATACTAAGGAAGCTGAACTACAAGTGGGTGATTGGGTAAAGATTAAACTTGGTTCCAAGGTTAGAAAAGGGGAAAGTAAGTTTTCTTCCCCTTTACAAGTGTTGGAATTATATTCCAAATACGCTAAGTTGAGTGACAAGGTTTGGCACCATAGTAGAATGGCGAAATGTAAGGGTAACATTCCTATTACAAGTAATAAGGAAGTTAAACCATCCTCTATGGATTGAATGTGGGATGAAGAGGTGTGAGAAAGTATCCGGTTCCAGCAACATTGATTCTCTAACCAATGCTTCTGCACCTAAAGAACAAGCTGTGTGTAGTAACATGAAAACAACACACTCTGGTAGGTCTGTTCAAATTCCAGCTCGATTTAGAAGCTATGTAATGTAATCCTTATATATATATATTTTTGTTTTTGAAAGAGGGAGTAGGTTGTTCTATATATTTATTGAATTCATATATATGTTTTATGCACACTGTTTTCTTACTTAACTTTTACATAATATTCAGATTAGTTATTCTAATTGTCAATTGTCAATTATAAAGAGAGAAGATGTGGTATTCTGACTGCAGTGCATGCATCCAGCTCCATGTTAACTGGATGGTGCAGGAGGATTCCAGAATTATGTGGACAGAAGGGACGTTGATGGAGAGTGGTTGAAGATATGAGATGTACCTGCTTGTTCTACAATAAAAGGTCATACTTTACTCTACACTGGACTACTCATCTTTACATTTTGGCGACGATCTATGGGATCAACAAGCAGAGAATATGGACCCATGCTACTGTCCTTTATTTTAAAATGTTGTTTTTTTTCGTTTGCTCTGAATCATAATCTTCAGCATGAACCACTCTCCAAGGATTACGACTAATCTACTCCTTTCCTGAATCTCAAGAAAAAGAGGAAATATCTACCTTAAAACTATGAACTGTTATACTCACTTCTACCTCAATCGTGAGTAAAGTGTGTTGACTTGGCTGTACATTGACCACCTTTATTTGAACAACGTGTGTCTCTATTATGTTAACCAGAGCATTGTTGGATTTCTGACTTAAAGAAGTTGTATACTGCTGTAATCACTTTGCACGTGAAATTGTCGAGTCAATTGTGGAAGTGTTGGAATTGTAACTGGAGCCGGGAATATGATATACCTTACAGTGCTGATTGGTGTGAAATATTTGCCAAGTATTCACTGTTTTTTGTGCATTTACAGTGCTCCATTCGCTCAAAAGCAGTACCTGTTTACATTGTACGACTGAACCAACGGCTGTTCAAATCCAATGATGCTCCACGATTGCATTATTCAAGCAACTTTGCCATTCTACGTGAGCTGTTCTCCTGCACGGGCTTGCAGAAACAGTGCGCACTCTACACAAGACAAGACTGGTCATCTGGATCTTGACACGGTACGTCGGGTCACGTATGCGACGTAGCGTACCGCCATTTTGTGTATTCAAGTTTTTTTAAATTCTTGTAATTTCTTTATTGAAGACACACGTTATGGGCACACACGTTATGGATATCTTCAAGGAGTAAAGGTACATTACTTATTTGATTTTGGTACAGTTTATGGTCCTTTTATGGCGATATACACAGCATTCTTCACAAGTTGATCTTCGTTTTTACACGGTGATGTGCACACCTTACAGTGTTCATTGCACATCGATATCTTCGTTTTTACACGGTGATGCACACACCTTACAGTGTTCATTGCACATCCATGTCTCCAGTTCAGGGTGATGTGCACACCTTAAAATAACTATTGCACATTGGAATTTTGAATTATCCACAGTGAATGTACACAATTTATGGCAGATATTGTGTTATACATTTGTTAGTGATATATGCATCTTATTTTAATTATCACTTATTTATTCAGTGATTGTTAAACAGTGTGTTACTTACCCTAGCCTCCACATTTTTCTTAATATTAATCAAATTGGGTACTAATTCATAATGACCATATTTACAACTTCTGCTTATATTTCACAATGGCTTCTCAAAGAGGTTTAAATACTCCAGTCCCATTTTTACCTCATCCAGGTGAACCTTTAATTAAATGGTCAGGCTGGAAAGTCTATTTTTTAAATTATATCAAGGCTTTAGAGGAAGAACACTATGAAGCATTTTCTCAGTCTAGAAATAAAAAGATGCTTCTTCATGGTCTTGGTCCCGAAGGGAACAGAGTATTCAACCAAAATGGAGAAAAAAGTAGGACCTGCTGAAAGCGAGAATGTATTCCTCGATGCCTTGGAGGATTTGGATGCTCATTACCATCCTCCAGTGTGTAGGAAGCAAGGTAAATCTGAGTCTGTAGAGGATTATGTTTCATCCTTGAAAAAGCTAGCAATAGTGTTATTAGGGATCAATAAGTTATGCTTTCTAATAATTTGTCTATTCAGAAAAAATTATGGATGTGGAGATGCCCCCCTTCGCAAACCCTCGCGAACTGGCAGAAACCCTTGCAAACACACAAAAGAAATCTGCAAATTCGTGAGAATTCGCGGATTTTGCGGATTGCGAGTTCGCAAATACGCAAATTCGCGAACGCCAGATTCGCAAAATTTGCCCATGCTTACTTGCAAAATGATTTTGATAAGATAAGGTTTGAACTTGTGTCTGCTCTTCATTTACACTCTTTTGATTGTACAGCTCACAGCATCATCACTACTGATGCTAGCGGAAAAGGGTTGGAAGCTGTTTTGTCTCAAGTTGGTGGTAAGGTTTGGAAGTTTCAATAGGGTTCGCATCTCGTTCTTTAACCTCTCCTGAGGCTAAGATTTCTATAATAGAGAAACAGATGTTAGCCACTATCTGGGACATCGAAAAATTCAGACAGTTCATTTGGGGTACCAGATTTACCTTGGGCACTGACCATAAACCCCTATTTAAAGTACTCACATCACAGGGGATGTTAAAAGCCACACCCAGGTTAGCTAGAATGAGTCTCAAATTATTAGGTCATTCTTACGATGTGGAGTATCTACCTGGTAAGAAGAATCAGATCGCTGATTATCTCAGCAGATCTCCCTTACCCGTTCAAGACACTTCATATGACATTTGTGATGACTATGAAGTTGCTATTGTCCATTATATTAATGATAACATGGTTAAAGCCATTTCAAAAAAGGGATGGGATGAGGAATGCAATAGATAACATTTTAAACATGGTAACCACATATGCTGTTGATGGATGGCCCAATAAATCAAGCTTACAGGAAGACTTGAAACCCTTTTGGGAAATCAAAGATGAACTGAGTATTGACAATTGCAGCCATTTGTGTAGAGGCGAAAGAGTGATAGTACCTTCAAACTTACGCATACATTTTTTATCTACCAATCATGAAGGTCACCTAGGTATTACGAAACTCAAAGCCAAAATTAAATTATCCTTTTGGTGGCCTGGATTGGACAAAGACATTGAAAGGTTTGTCCAACAATGTTCCATGTGTGCCAAGTCAGACAAAACTCAACAAGTTTTCAAACCATCTCTTGGTTCAAGACAGATTCCTGAACATCCTTGGGAGGATTTAAGCATTGATTGGCTTGGTCCTATTGAAAACAATCATGGTTATGCAAAGTATATTCTAATTGTTATCGACAACTATTCCAAATGGCCAGAGATAGAGATCACGGAAAAGTGTGACTCGAAGGAAGTTGTAATGTTTTTGGAAAAATTATTCTTGCGTGAAGGTATTCCTAAATACATTTTAAGTGACAATGGCCTTCAATTTATTTCAGATAATTTTCTTTTATTTAATTTTTAGGAAGGAATTACATTATAAGGAAGAAAACTCCTGTTTACCATCCAGCAGGAAATTGAATTTTTGATAGATTCAACAGGGTTATCATGGGTACAAGCTTCCATCAGTGCTGAAAAAAATTGGGAGAAAGAATTATATAGCACTATCTGGACATAAAGAATTACTCCTACATGTACTAGTTATAGTCCTTTCAGAATTTTTAGAGGAAGAGAACCCTTTACAAAAGAAAATGTTGCGCGGAATGAGAAAAAAGTGTGTGGGAAATGGTCTCCTGCTTTATTTCGTTCTAGGTTGCGAAAAATCCAAGAGTCATATATAAATGAGTTTGAGAAGAAAGATTATACTAAGGAAGCTGAACTACAAGTGGGTGATTGGGTAAAGATTAAACTTGGTTCCAAGGTTAGAAAAGGGGAAAGTAAGTTTTCTTCCCCTTTACAAGTGTTGGAATTATATTCCAAATACGCTAAGTTGAGTGACAAGGTTTGGCACCATAGTAGAATGGCGAAATGTAAGAATAACATTCCTATTACAAGTAATAAGGAAGTTAAACCATCCTCTATGGATTGAATGTGGGATGAAGAGGTGTGAGAAAGTATCCGGTTCCAGCAACATTGATTCTCTAACCAATGCTTCTGCACCTAAAGAACAAGCTGTGTGTAGTAACATGAAAACAACACACTCTGGTAGGTCTGTTCAAATTCCAGCTCGATTTAGAAGCTATGTAATGTTTTCCTTATATATATATATATATATATATATATATATATATATATATATATTTTTGTTTTTGAAAGAGGGAGTAGGTTGTTCAATATATTTATTGAATTCATATATATGTTTTATGCACACTGTTTTCTTACTTAACTTTTACATAATATTCAGATTAGTTATTCTAATTGTCAATTGTCAATTATAAAGAGAGAAGATGTGGTATCCTGACTGCAGTGCATGCATCCAGCTCCATGTTAACTGGATGATGCTGTGCAGGAGGATTCCAGAATTATGTGGGCAGAAGGGCAGTTGATGGAGAGAGGTTGGAGATATGAGATGTACCTGCTTGTTCTACAATAAAAGGTTATACTTTACTCTACTCTGGACTACTCATCTTCACACAGCTGACAGTTGAGCTTTGTGTATTCCTCCTAGACAGCCACACACAATCGGGAGCTTAGGGGTGCCTGGGTAGGTCATTACTGGTAGGATGAGAGGGAGGAGCTGCGCAAAGCCCCACTTGCACTTGAGTAGTCTGTTTCCTGCTTCCATAGAAAGAACTGCATACCCCCTTTAGGAGTCTACTGTCAAGAGCCCCACTCAACTAAGAACCAGGAACTACAGGAACACAGATAATGTGTCCTCTCTCCTTGTGGCTAACCCACCACGCTGACTGGAGAACAGCGGGGAGCAGTAAGGCACCTGGGGAAAGGGGGAGAAAAAAACAATGGGAAAATAAGGAAGAATTTCTTATTTTGGAGAATAGTTGCTTTTCCCGGGTAGATGCTCGGAACAGGATCCTTACTTCAGTGTAAACTGTATCACCCTTAAATAAAAAGACAAAAAACATGAATAGGGCCTAGAAGAAACATACAACACTTGCATACTACTGCTCATGATTGCACAGATGGCATTCTTTCTTAATACCTTGAAGCACACAGAACATTCAGAACTCACATTAGGCAAAAAAAAAGGAAAAAAAAGAAAGTACAATAGTTGTCGTTAATCCAAAGGAACAAATCCCAACAAAACTCCTATTGACATCATAGGATGAGTATAATGCAGTCTAGAGTATGAACATAGAGTTACCCTTTTGTTTACAAGTAGGGTATTGATATTTATTTTACGCCTTCGTAAAATAACAAGTAAACCTCAGGACTCAAAAAGGAGGAAAAATGTGCAGGAAAATCAGCAGGAAGTCAAAAGTATAATAATCATGTAGCATTCAACATTCAGGGAAGAAGGAAAGTTCAACAGTAAGAGAACGGGCAATAGGAGGGTATAGTCCTCTAACCAAAGAGGTCATAATTAATTAAGGAGCAGGCTTACTAGTCCAGAAAATGATTAAAACAACAGCAAAATGTAGGCACACAGCATGTAGAAACTCTGCATTGCAGAGATGTCTGCGGATTTATCCAAACAAGAAAATAGTAGTCCAGGGAAAGAACACAGGGACTTATCAGAGATCCGCACCACAAAAACCAACACAGAATATCTGATGCAGAAGGTCAGCGAAAGCGGGAAATGAAATCAAGCACAGATGACCTCGTATTCCTCCCAAATCCAGGAAATGGAATCAAAAAACCAAGCGTCAGGATGACGTTCCTAAAATAATCCTCGCTTCCTGTTGTGATGACGTTCTCGCATCATGTGTTTCTCTCGGTAACTCTAATGAGGCCATAGCACTCCTGCTGCTATGGAATAACAAGAAACAAAGGAAATGCGAGATCAACAAAAAACAACTGTGAGTCCCTGATACTAAAAGTATGAAAGTAGAATAAAAGGACCCATGCATTTTCACAATCATTCATACTCCATGCTCATCACAAACTTAACATGGGGGTTGAGTCTGTCCCTTGTTACGGGACGTAACATCTAGAGCCAGTACAGAGAAGGCAGGATGCCTGGGAACTTCAAAGAGAGACCTCTAGAAGCTTCCCTCCCACTTCAAAGGCACAACAGTGTATAAATACTGGACCTCAGACAGCAACTCTTCAGTACACTTCTGGACCTGTGAATATTATTCCAGGAAAAATGAATACTGTACTGCTAAAAGGACAACTTCTCTGCTGGACTACTGCTCTAAAGGAACTGCTGCCCTGCTGTGCTGACCTGCTGGCTGCTGCCCTCTTGCCTGGGAAGGAAGAACTGGACCTGCAACTTCATCTTGAACCTGAGGCTCCTAGAGTGATGCAAAGGGCTAGTATGCGAGCCTCCTGATCTGACCCTCAGGGAAATAAAAGGCTACCTAACATCCTGCACCAGCTCCTTGACCTGGGTTTAGTGAGTTTTTGACCCACAAGTGGTGTCCCTCAAGTCCTGGACCCTTGGTGTGGCACAGTGAGCTGGATTCCAGGTTTTGGGCTCTTTGCAACAGCAAACAGGCCCGTTTGCCCTGAGTTTTTGCTGCTTGCACCGTGATCCAGTGAGAGGCTCCATCAGCCCGACTCTTTGCGCTCCAGCACCGATCATTCGTGGGGACCGCCAATGTGAAGCACCAGCAATGCCCAACAGCAGTTGACTGGGTGTGAGTGTTTGATTGGTTCAGATGCTCCATCCATCACGACCCCCTTTTGTACCCCCTTTTGTACCGTTTTGTTTGCCATAAGTTGGCAGGGTTTGCTCAGACGTGAGTACCTTGCTCACTTTGCCACTGGATTCAAGCAAGCCGGGCTGAAGACGGCTGAAATGCCAGAAACCGGTCCTCGGAAGCTTGTTTCCGGTACAGGGAAGGCATGGCTTGGCAGTTCCGGCTGGACTGTTCCCATGAGGCACAGGGTCAGACTGATTTGCATATGGCCATGTCTGAACTGGGGTGGCAGAGTGGGCTAAAGAACGGTGATGGATTAAACCCAGATCTGTTGACTGGGTGTGAGTGTTTGATTGGTTCAGATTCTCCGTCCATCACCACCCCCTTTTGTACCGCTTTGTTCGCCATAAGTTGGCAGGGTATGCTCGGACGTGAGTCCCTTGCTCACTTTGCCACTGGAGTCAAGCAAGCTGGGCTGAAGACGGCTGAAATGCCCGAAACCGATCCTCGGAAGCTTGTTTCCGGTCCAGGGAAGGCATGGCTTGGCAGTTCGGGCTGGACTGTTCCCATGAGGTACAGGGTCAGACTGATTTGAATATGGCCATGTCTGAACTGGGGTGGCAGAGTAGGCTAAAGTACGGTGATGGATTAAACCCGGATCTGTTGACTGGGTGTGAGTGTTTGATTGGTTCAGATGCTCCGTCCATCACCACCCCCTTTTGTACCGCTTTGTTCGCCATAAGTTGGCAGGGTATGCTCAGACGTGAGTCCCTTGCTCACTTTGCCACTGGATTCAAGCAAGCTGGGCTGAAAAAGGCTGAAATGCCATAAACCGGTCTTCAGAAGCTTGTTTCCGGTCCAGGGAAGGCATGGCTGAGCAGTTCGGGCTGGACTGTTCCCATGAGGCACAGGGTCAGACTGATTTGCATATGGCCATGTCTGAACTGGGGTGGCAGAGTGGGCTAAAGAATGGTGATGGATTAAACCCAGATCTCTTGACTGGGTGTGAGTGTTTGATTGGTTCAGATGCTCTGTCCATCACCACCTCTTTTGTACCGCTTTGTCTGCCATAAGTTGGCAGGGTATGCTCAGACGTGAGTCCCTTGCTCACTTTGCCACTGGATTCAAGCAAGCCGGGCTCAAGACGGCTAAAATGCCAGAAACCGGTCCTCGGAAGCTTGTTTCCGGTCCAGGGAAGGCATGGCTTGGCAGTTCGGGCTGGACTGTTCCCATGAGGCACAGGGTCAGACTGATTTGCATATGGCCATGTCTGAACTGGGGTGGCAGAGTGGGCTAAAGAACGGTGATGGATTAAACCCAGATCTCTTGACTTGGTGTGAGTGTTTGATTGGTTCAGATGCTCCGTCCATCACAACCCCCTTTTGTACCGCTTTGTTCGCCATAAGTTGGCAGGGTATGCTCAGACATGAGTCCCTTGCTCACTTTGCCACTGGATTCAAGCAAGCCGGGCTGAAGACGGCTGAAATGCCAGAAACCGGTCCTCAGAAGCTTGTTTCCGGTCCAGAGAAGGCATGGCTTGGCATTTCGGGCTGGACTGTTCCCATGAGCCACGGGGTCAGACTGATTTGCATATGGCCATGTCTGAACTGGGGTGGCAGAGTGAGCCAAAGAACGGTGATGGATTAAACCCAGATCTGTTTACTGGGTGTGAGTGTTTGATTGGTTCAGATGCTCCGTCCATCACCACCCCCTTTTGTACCGCGACAGCGGTTCCAGTCAGCTTTTCATGCTGCATCAACAGCCTCCAGCAAAGCTCTCTCTGCTCCTCATGGCCCTCTTCAACGTGAATGGGACTCCTGACATTGACTTGAGAAGGGACTCCTCAGCGGGTATAACCTGGTGACTGTATCCTACCTGCGTTCCATCAAGGTCGGCCTGAAAGTGTAACTTTGACATGGATCAGAACAAATTGACTTAGTGCTTTTTGGAGCTTTTTTCACTAAAACCTTCAAAAATTGATAATTCTGGTTGTGCTGATTGGATCTTTGTCATTTTGGTCTTGTTTTTTTATTATGCTTTGCACTGTTTTTCTAACATGGTGTGGGAGCCTTCTGTAGTCTATTGCCACTATGTTACTGTTTGAAGTGTTGCACAAAAACTTTACATACTGCTTCTAAGTTACACCTGACTGCTTTGTGCCAAGCTATCAGGGGGTCAAGCACAGGTTAATGTAGGGTTTGCTTGGGCCTTAGGCTAACAAACATTGTGGTTGCTGCTTGTCCAGAGCTCACATCTCAGTCAACCAGAAACGCAATTTCGTACATGGACCTTTTGAAATTAGAGAATGTTCCATTTGATGTGGATCACTGGAAAAATAGTATATTAATGAACTGCTTGCCAGCATTGTCTTAATGTACAAGGTATAGCAAAAGCATTTGCTCTCTCCTTTGCACTCACATTCTCCTTCCAAACACAAAAGTACTTCCATGCATAATTTGCCCGGCATTAGCAAACAAGGCAATGGGTGTGTCTGTACCTTTTAATTCTCACTGAGCACACACATTCCAAAGTAATTTTTAAATGCAGTGAAAGTGAGTATGAAGAAGAATCCCAGCCTGGCATTTGTTTAAGTTGAAGGGGGACTAGCCAAGGCTGGGCACTGGCAGGCTGCATGAATAGAAGGCAGCACAGACTAGTGTTTAGGATCAGAGAAATGTGCTCTTACACAAAAGGCTTAGACATGTAATCTGAGGACTGCCACATTGCTATAGCATATCTGCCAAAGGTGAGTCAGAGAACTTTTAGGTAAGCCTCGTTGTTACATTACCTTATGCAGTTTTGGAGAGCACACTATCACCCGGGAGGGTATCCTGATTCTGAGCAGGTGGGAGTCTAGGCACAGCAAGGTTCTAGTTGGACTACTCGAAGAGCAAGATCTTCAGATTCTTCCAGAACTTAGAAAGTGGGGAGGGTACTCAAGTTTGGAGGTAGGATGTTTTATGCTTTATGAGCAATATGGGAGAAGGTTCAACTGCTGAATCTGGCACGTAGGAGTCCAGACAAGGGGAGCTGTCTGGAAGGTTTGTGAAAGTAGATGGAATTGTTGAGGTATTCTGGACCAGTGTTACATAGTGCCTAGCAAGTGCGGGTGAGGAGTAGAAATGTGCTCTTTTGTGAATGGGGAGCCAGTGGAGCTCATTCAGATGTGGTGTGATGTGAGAGAGGCATGGAAGCTTGAGATTGACTCTGGTTTCCAAGTTCTGAATGATCTGTTGCTCCTGTTGAGTCTTTTGTTGATCCCAGCATAAAGTGTGTTCCCTTATTGCAGCTTGCTTGTGACCAGGCTGTGTTTGACGGTTTTCTGGGTGCTGACTGGGAGAAATTTGAAAATATTCCTCATGATCTTCAGGGCATGAAGGCATGAGGTGGAAACGGCATTGACTTGGGTGGTCATGTTGATTTTGCTATCAATGATGATCCTGCGGTTCAACGTGTGGTTAGTGGGGTGGGTGTTGGTCCTAGCTCGGCTGGACACCAGATGAAGTCCCAAGGTGATATGGTCTCCCTGAAGATCACAATTTTGGTATTGTCGATGTTCTGCTTTAGGCAGTTGGTCACCATCCATTGGGCAATTTCATTCAGGCATTAAACTTGATCCAGGAACTGGAAGTCTTTTTCATGAGGGAGAGAATGAGTCACGAGTTGTCTTCATAGGAGTTGGTATTAATCTGTTTAGGCTTGATGATGCTGGTTAGAAGGATCATGTATGTATTGAACAGGGTGGGGCTAAGGGAGGATCCTTGGAAACTCCACAGATGAGGTTGTGGGCATCTGACGTGTACCCTTCCAGTCATGATTTCTTTGTGAATAAGGTAGAATTGATTTATAAGTCATTTCCTGTGTCCACCACAGGCCGTCTTGATGCACATGGCTCCCTCCCTATGCATGTTCTGGCAACCATTCCCTCTATCTCACATGATGAGTTTCTCCTGTTAAGCGACAAAGTCAAATCAGGCTCCCCCATGGATCCTATGAAGTATGCTCAGTTTAGGGACTCTTTACCTGCGCTCCTCGCCCCACTGTGTCTGATGATTAACATCTTGCTCACCACAGCAGTTGTCCCTAAGGTATGGAAGCAGGCAAGGGTAGTTCCTTAAAAAGCCCTCGTTGGATCAAGCCAAATTAGAAAAATTCCACCCCATATCATTACTGCCTTGGGTAGCCAAAATAGCTGAGGCACACGTTAACAACATCCTTACACGCTTTCTGAAGAACACCAGCCTCTTAGATCTGTCTCAGAATGGCTTCCGCCCCGGTCACAGCACGGAAACTGCTCTCCTAGCTGTGACCGAACATCTGCGGAACATTCTGGATAGTGGGCACTATGCAGCTCTGATTTTACTTGACCTTAGCAGCCCGTTCGACACAGTCTCCCACCAGATCCTCTTAGATTGTTTGGAAGCAGCCGGGGTCTTAGGTTCTGTCTTGGAATGGTTTAGATCATTTTTGTCAGATAATAAGTTCCAGGTGTCCGCTCCTCCCTTTTTCTCCCGCTCCCATGCCATCGGGCAGGGTGTACCTCAGGGCTCTGCTCTTAGCCCTATACTTTTCAATATTTACGTCCAGCCCCTTGCCACAGTGGCCAGGGACAATGGCCCTCTCAGGCGACCCTACGCAGGGCGCTGCTAAATTTCTAAATGGCCTGGCAATGGTCGCGGAGTGGATTACCACCAACTGCCTTCAGCTCAACGCCAATTAGTCCGAGGTGTTGTTGGTGGGGAGAGTTCAGGGACTATAGAGTGAGCATTGGTGGCCGAAGACCCTTGGCTGTGTGCCCACTCCCAAGTTGGCAGTAAAAAATCTTGGGGTTTGGATGGATGCCACTCTTAGCTTTCAGGAGCATATCAAGTAGTTAGTGGGTACCTGCTTTGGCCTACTTCGAGGTCTGAGAGCGTTGTTCGGATTTTTTGATCCATTAACCCGACAGATGATAGTACAAGCGACCATTTTTTCGCAATTGGATTATGCAAACTCGCTCTTGTTAGGAGCTAATAAGGCAGAAACGGCCACCTTGCAATGCGTTCAGAACATTGCAGCTCGTGTCCTGCTGAGGCTTCCCAGAACGTGTTCTGCGACTGGGGCGATCCGTTGCCTTCATTGGCTACCTTTGATCAAAAAGATTGAATTTAAAACCCTGTGCCTGACTTTTAAAATCTTAAAATTGTCTTCCCCTGAGATTCTGTACAATCTACTGGTACCCTATGTACCTACTCGCCGACTTCGGTCAGCTGGGCAACAGTTAGTTATGGTCCCTCGAGTGAAGCGTCTCCGTGCTGGCGGATGCTCTTTTCACTGTTTGGTAGCTAAATTGGTGAATTTCTTGCCAATGCAGATGCGTTGTCTGGATAGCTTGACGTCTTTCCGTAAGGCTGCCAGGAGCTTTCTCTTTCCCACAGCCTAATCCCGTATCTCTTCATTGCACAGACATCAGCGCCGAGACGCCTTTTCGCTGAGGCAGCTGCATGCTATATAAAAGATTTTAACGTAACATAACAAAGAGCAGACCCATCAGCGTGCCTGTCTTGGATTCTGAGTATAGGCGATGATGGGGGGAGTCTGTGTAAAATACAGACGAGAGATGGAGGAGGATGAGGCTCTCTGTGTCTCCTCTGTCCAGAGACATGCAATGTCATCCGAGGGAGCAATGAGGGCAGTTTTTGTGCTGTGATTGGTTCTGAAACCACACTGAGTGGTGTTGAGCAGTTTGTGGTTGTTGAGGTATTTGGTGAGGTGCCTTTAGACAGGAATTCTGACCAGAATGCGATAGGGCAGTTTATTCCAGTATTCTAACTTTACTATTTTCTTGTGCATTATAGGCATGTAGAGGACAAGCAGTACATTTAATAATCTGGATCCAGAACATGCAGTACAATGTATTTTTTTTAATGAAGTTGTTACTGAAGCTTATGTCCTGTCCTAAGCAAATCATCACATTTACCATTGAGCGTCTACCCTTTACTCACTGTTTCCTTAGCTTGAGCAATGCGGTTTGGGAGGTGTGCATTTCAAGTTTCCTATCGAAAAAAAGCAGTGTCCACAATTTGAAGAGATGAGATGACCAATGTGTGGAAATAACACTTCCCATGAGGAGTAGGGACAGAAGTTATATGCATTAGGGGACCTCTGTCTAGAGTGGCAAGGTGGACAAAAGAAAATGGGTTCGAATGGTAGCCCAAACAATTGTCAGGGGTTAAATATCTGCACGTTTTCATCCTATCACCTTTTGGGTATTTGCTTGTCAGTAATAAGTCTGGACAGCTGACACTGGTGCAGCTTCCAAGGCTAATACTGCTAATATTTGAGAATTCCAAAAGTAGCACATTTTCACCCATTCAAGGAGTACTTCAAAGGGTTCAGAATTAATACTTTTTAATACATTTTTTATATTGAATTTCCAGATCCAATAAACAAGTTAAAAAAACTCAGAGATATCAGAATGGTCATAAAATCCAACAAAGACGTAGCAGACCCAACTCAGGACCCCCAGACCCAACTACCCAGCCAAGAATACATTTATTTGGGGGTGTCATACCCCAAATACTCCCCCAAGGCTACACACATGGTTACTGTAATACATTGGTATGTTGTTTATGGTGGGAGACCGACCACTTCAAGAAATATTCAGACCTCTTGTCAACATGTATGGTACTTGTGTAGAATCAAAACAGTAATAGGTTATAACACCAATCCCTGGAATCCCAAATGAAATTAGAAAAATAGAGTAAAATCGAATGGGACAAAAACACCAAATCGACAAAAATCCAATACCCCGAACCAGAGATATGTAGAAATAGTGTCAAAATGCAAAAAAGCACCAATGATAGTCTATGCAAGATTTAGACTGCTGTCTAGGCATGATTTAGGTTGACCGTGATGGAGCCCTGGTTAAATTTAACAAGTAGATTTGTCCTGGTGAATGTCTGGAAGCCAAAAAATGTGAAAGCATTCCTAAGTATCAACACAGAAAGGGACTACTAAGTCCAATGAACATGAGAATATTGTTATTGCACGGGTCCTGGGACTACCCTGAGTTTGCACCCTGCTGGTCAGAGGTATTTGATATAGTTGCATTAATTACAGACCACAAGCTTCAGTGGTATCCATTGGTGGCCTTGCTAGGCTGTATCAAAGATGCCCCCCTGAATTCCGTAAGCTGTCCACTATCTTGCTTTTCTTGGCAAACGCAGCTGCGATCCACTTGGGCAGACACTCGGCACCCCAACTTGGCAATTGGTTGCGCAATATTGGCTAATGTCAAAAACAACTCTAACCACCTAGAGTTGTTTTGAGAACTAGGGACATTTGGGCCCTGCTGGTTAACTACCTTGCAATACGGCAAGATGTGATATCACACCAGGAACTGAGTATGTCTCTAGATGGAGAACCCTCATCTGTTCTGGACGTATCCGATTAGGGGCGAGGGCCCAACTAGTGATGCTTATCTGGGTTTGGTGCACTACACAAATATATACTACTAAATAAGCCAAGACCTACCATCAAGCAGTGTACATTGTTCATGTGTAGGGGTGTTCAATGATAGTTGGTCTCTGGATCACTCCTAAAATTAATAGATACATTATATTAAAGATTCTGAAATATGCGCAACACTGCCTGCTCCCCTTATCCAAAATAAGCATCCATAAGGGAGAATAATGGGTGGCTATGTGATCAACTTATTCCTGTGTTTCATCATAAAAGACCAAGCGCTGTAATAATTAGTGCCAGTGCTCAATCGCATCATAACTTAGTCCTGTAAGTAGTGCTGCTGGACAAAAACCCCAATGATGTGAGTACAGGTAATAAAACCAGCAATTTTTATCCTCCAAGTTTTCTTGATGCAGATGCACTGAACTTTCCGCACTGTTCCAACATGATCCATTGGAGAATGATAGACATTCTATGTCCACATAACCACAAAAGTGAGTGTCTGACCATTTGGGGTATCTTTATTGATGTCTGGATTTATACTTATTTCAATGTATGGAGTATATAATAGTAATAGTGTTCGAAAAATTAATTGTGCTCACAATACTAGGGCTTTTGTCCACCAGCACTACTTTCTACGTTCTTGAATAATTAAAAGTGTATTACTTAAGGTGTCATTACACCAGGACAAATAGGAACAAAGGTACTTTGATGGTTTATGTTCAGCAACCAATAGGTACCTTCACTGTGCATCGTCTAAGAAACCTAGATGAATGGAGGAGGTTGCTTCACTTAGAAGTCACTACAAAGCAACATTAATACATGGAAAGACCGAAGTGAAATCAAGCAATTGGGAGTTCTTAATGAGAGCATTTTAGTTTAAAAACACCTAAGCATTCTGTTGGTGTTCCACTTTTCAACAAATGTTTGCTCTGATTCAAACTCTACTCAGTATGTTGGCTTGCTACATTCATGTGCTTCTTCCAGTGCTGACACCATTCTGTTCGATCTTCATGAAATAGTGATGACTATTTACCATAGCCCTTCAGGCACAGAATGTGGATCAGGCAGTGTACCAGTTGATCTTTATAAATATAACATTTGGGCATATTACCAAGCAATAGCGATAATTATCGCTATTGCTTGGTTAGCGGGAAAAAAATATCGCCGAGCATCGAGGATTTTTACCGCTGAGATACCTTGATATTATCAATGCTTATCTCAAAAGCGGTAAAAATCCTGCGAAATGCATGAACATCGCTGAAAAAATCAGCGATATTCATGCATTATCATGACAATGCTCTTAGCCATGTTATCCACCTTCCATTGGATAACATGGCTAAGAACTGCTATTAGCAGGCGTTAGCTTTTGGAGATTTTCACGCTTAGCGCGAATATTTCCAAAAGTTGTTAATAGGAGTTAGAGATGTTAGCAACTGTTTTCAGTCGCTAACATCTTGGCACGCCCTCTTTGCATGTCATTAGCGATAATTATCGCTGACATGCAAAGTGGGTCCCTAAATGCCCGCTAACGCCTTCCAGCTGTCGCTAACTGGTGTTAGCGACAGCTTGGTAATAGGGCGATAAAAGTATCGCCGCATTAGCGGGAAAAAGTCCTGCTAATGAGACGATAATGCCCTTGGTAATATGCCCCTGGGCTCCACTTATCATCAGTGTTTTAGACCATACTAGGAGGTACACAAAACCTGGTCAAGGGGCATTTCTGTCATAATCCCTCAAATCAAAAAGGGTAACAGGTTTATAACCATGGTGCTACAGGCACATTTCTTTATTAAATTATAGTTAAGGTAATAAGTAGAGTCATTTACAAAAAGATTGCTGATTGGGCCATAGACAAAGCAATATTCTGTGAGTCACAGTGTGGCTTCCGGGAGGGACTAGTTTCAATGGAGCAATGGCTCAATTTACATCTAATTAACAGCAAGAACACTGTTGCAGAGGGCTGCTCATTGTACATGGCATGCATGGATCTATCAAGAGCCTTTGACCTTGTTATGGATCCAAATTGTGGCATCACCTAAGAAATTTGGGACTGTTAGTATAATCTGGTTGATTATTTAGCCACACTACACTCTGATCTCACAGCCAAGGTCATATTTCGGCCCAAAGGAGAACACACCGATTCTTTTAAATTAGAATGCGTGGAAGACAAAACAGCATATTGTCCCTATTTTATTTCTTCTGTACATTAACATTCTGAAATCTGATTTGATTGAGTCGGGCAGGACGTCCTATCAGTGGACTCTAGACCTATCCCAGCCCTTTATATGCTGTTCTTGATGGCCGGTACTCCTAATGGGTTGAAAAAATTAGTGAATGCATTCAAGAGATTCATGGGTGACCTTGATCTTGTGACTAACTTTACCAAATCACAAATAATATCTTGTGGTCCTAAGTGCTCCAGATCATGAGCAATATCCACCAAGGCAAGATACTGCAGAAGGTGTATCAGTACCCTTTTTTGACAGTTATATTTAACAGCTCAAACCCATGGTCTGCATGTACCAGACACCTAACTGCTCACAGTTTGTAGGTACTTTGTTTAATGAGGTTGGCAGTAAGCATGGGTGAATTTTGCGAATTCGCGATCAGCGAATTTGCGGATTTGCGAATTTGTGATCTGCAAAATTCACGAGTTCGTGCGAATTTGCGGATTTTTTTATTTTTGCGTGTTGGCAGGTGTTCACGGGGCACTCTGCGTGTTCGTGGGTGTTTGCGGGGCGCTTTGCATGTTCGCGGGGTTTTTTTTTGCCTGGTTAATCACTGCCACCCTCTCGTTTTTTATGCCCTTCTGCCCTCTGTACCACTCGTTTCCGTGCCCTTCTGCCCTCTGCCCCACTCATTTTTTGTCCCCTTCTGCCCTCTGTCCCACTTTTGTGCCCTTCTGCCCTCAGCTCCACTTAGAATGGCGCCGGCAAGCTGCCAGCTCCATTTTAAAATAGCTACAAAGTGCTTCAACAGGAAGCACTAATAGATAAAGTAAAGCAGGTGCTCGAGTTGAAGGTCAAATTAAGTTACACAATCATTAATCACCCCAAGTTTGGGGTGATTAATGATTGTGTAACTGAATTTGAGCTTCAACTCGAGCACCTGCTTTACTTTATCCATTAGAGCTTCCTGTTAAAGCTGACTTTTGTAACTATTTTATAATGGCATCTGGCAGCTTGCCGGCGCCATTCTAAAAGAGTTACAAAAGTCAGCTTGAACTTTTGACCCAATCCATTCCGCTCGCGGATTTTGCAGGAAATTCGCGAATCTCGCGGATTGCGAATTTACCGAAAATCCGCAAAATCCGCAAGCGGAACGGATTTTCCGCCCATGCTTAGTTGGCAGTTGACCATAGTTCCCTTATTGGAGATTTTTAGCAAAGTATTCTGATACTTACTTATGGGTTAGGGGTTTTTGAATACACCAATATTAGGAGCTTTCACATTGAGGAGAATCACTTCTACGGTTGGGCATCTTCATCTTCCCACCCAGTGCTCCACACTATTTCTGGCATGAGGAGCTGGGGATCACGTATGTTGAATACACCATTAAGCTGGCTCCTTTGCGCCTATGGATCTCTATCTGAAATAACCCTTGTACCTTATTAAATAAAGGGGGCATTATCAATTATCATTATCAAGAGGCTACCCTCCTACACGAGACCCAGTTTGGCTTCCGTCCCTGCCACTCGACTGAATCTGCACTACTGACGGCAGTGGAGACATTATGTTAGGGGGTGGATGAGGGCCAGACTATGGCTCTCATCCTACTGGATCTCAGTGCAGCATTCGACACTGTAGCTCATACCACCTTGCTACAGTGTCTGAATGATGGAGGAATAACAGGAGCTGCACTTGCATGGATCCAGTATTTCCTGACAGGGAGAGGCTTTCAGGTCCGCCTGGGAGACTGCTACTCTAGGGAGATTGGTTTAGGACATGGCGTGCCCCAGGGATCGTCCCTGAGCCCAACCTTATTTAATCTTTATGTCTCCCCAGTGGCACGTATCGCTGAAGGTCATGGCCTGCGCATAGTGTCCTATGCCGATGACACGCAGCTGGTCATCTCCCTATCGCGCGCGCCCGGTCTTGCGGTGGACAGGTTCATGGCCTGCATGCAGGAACTGGCAACTTGGATGTCCACCAATTGTCTCAAATTAAACGGCAGCAAGACTGAGGTGCTCGTGGTGGGGGGGAGTCCGACTGCTTGGTCATCGGCGTGGTGGCCATCCTGTCTAGGCGATGTCCCTACACCCTGCCAAGAAGCAAAAAACCTAGGAGTGTGGTTCGACGCAGAACTCTCCTTTGGACCTCAGATAGGCCGGGTGGTCGGGGTCTGCTTCAGCATCCTGAAAAGCTTGCGGAAGGTTTTAGATCTCCTCCCTATTACAGCCCGCAGGACGCTGGTGCATGCCCTCGTTACATCACGCCTGGATTATGGCAACCTGCTTTATCTGGGATCCACCGTGAAGGCTATTAACCGCCTTCAGGTGCTGCAGAATGCAGCGGCTCGCCTGATCCTGAAATTCCCTAAGAGATCATCATCTAAGGCAGCCCTCCAGGCCCTTCATTGGCTCCCTGTAAGGAGTAGGGTCGAATTTAAGGCCCTCTGCACATGCCACCGCATTTTGGGAGGCAAAGCACCCGCTCCACTGCTGGGCTTGAGCCTCCGGTATGTACCTACGCGCGCGTTGCGCTTCTCCTGCGCAGGGCTACTTCAGGTCCCAAGGATAAAAAAGGCACGCATGGGGGGCAGGTCCTTTAGGTACCTACTCGCAAAATGTTGGAACGCGTTGCCTTTGGACCTTCGCATGGAGCCATCTGAACCTGGCTTCAGGAAGAAACTAAAACCCACCTCTATAAGTAGTAAGTCGGTCTGTTCTTGCGGATGTGACTCTGCTGATTCCACTCACCACAGCGTGGGGACACACCTTCTGTGCGTAACCAGGCGCTATACAAACTTCCCTTATTATTATTATTATTATTATTATTATTAATTGTTTGAACTGTAATAAGGGTTTGAAAACACTGACGCATTCCTCTGTTAAATTTTTCATGAGTAAGCTTGACAGATCATGGTTCTACCTAAACCCTGCATCTGTTCAAAAGGCAGATCAATTCTTCACCAAACTTTTAATGGGAAGAAGGTGCGTTTCAGTGAAAAATCAAAACTAAAAACATCTTCGACTAGGAGCTATATCATACTATACACAACTATAACTATTGATGGAGCAAGGGTTAAAAAATGTTGTATACCCCTCGTAAAGTCTCTTCCCCATAACAGAAATATGTATTTATCGTGTGGTTTTGAAAATAACCAACATAGAATAGAATGCACACACACAAATACACGTGGGATACCAATTTGCTTGTGTTGTGAATTATAACTTACTAATTAAGTGAAGTTGTTACATTAATCCTGTGCGCAAATGTCATAAACTGACCAAAACCTGTGTGTATATGCTTTTTGTATGTCAAATTGTGGCAGAAATGATGGAGAATGGTAAGTAAATCATGCTTATTTGCAGCTAAATTTGCTAGGTAATAACTAACTGGATTACCTTAGAATGGGGGAGGTAAACAGAAGGCCTATACTTCGAAAATTACCGTTTAATTGTGTTTGTTTTTATAATAGTTCCCATTATTGCCCATGCGGCCTACATGAAAGATGGAGATTTTTGAGACTCTGACACTGTGATGATTTACGCATGTGCGACTGTGCTCGAGAGAAGTGCAAGCAGCTTGCGCCTGTACAGCGTGGGTCAAGGTCAGCGTGGCCTGGATGTTCGAGCTAGGGCCAACAATTTGCCTGTCCTCATCGTGAGCATGGGAAACCAGTCCAAAATAACCATATAAAGGACACAAGTGAAAAAAGAACAATTAATACTTTATTTATTGATTATACCAATGACTTGGTGGAAATATGGACAATAAGGAGATGAGGTTATGCTCATCCACCCCTTGATTCGACCAATGAGAATGAATGAGGACCCTAAAAGTTTCAAATCTTAGATAGATAAGTTAGGGTGAAAGGGTATAAAAGAGGACATTTGGGAGTAAGAAAAAATCTTGCTTTTGATTTTATTTCGCACCATGACAAGATGTCGGATTGATGAACTTTTGATATGGTGCAAAGACTTTTACATTTTTCTGCACTTTAACTTTTGAATGGGTGCGGAGTCTTGATGGGAGGTGAATTGAAGAAAGAATAGAGAGGTGGTTCTTGGGAATTACGCTGACTTGTTCTGATGTCCATGTCCTGAAATCTTGGTAATATGTCTTCACCTTATTTTTATGAACTGTTATGCTAATAAATATAAATGGTTGAATTTAACTTCTCTTTCTCTCTAGATTACTAAATGTTTTAAATGATTATTAAAATAGAGCGAATAAAGTAAGGTCATGCTAGGAGATTTAATCTCAAAATAAAAATTCAATAAATGGAGAATTAAGCTGGTCTTGTTATCCATTAGTTAACTTTTACTGGCAGATACATTGACAATAATGGTGTGGTGTTTTAATGTTTCTTAAGAATAAAACCATGGTAATATCGATAAACTGCAGATGTATATAGTGTATAAAATTTAGCATGAAATAAGACACTCTGCTAGAATCCAGCAGTTCTCCTCTAGTCTTCACCAATCCTGGGAGCAGGGTGAATGCGTGTATAAATGACTTGCATTGTTATGGGCCCCACTGACGAGTAATGTGTGAATAGCTCCTAAGAAGTATGGTGATGGTTTGCATGTTTTGTCTGGAGCCGCGCTGGATCACTATTGAGCCCAATCTTGTAATGGACTTTCAAATTTGGGAAATAGGTCTTTTGTCAAGATTTTGACTTTTCTCCATGTGCCATTTACTGTGCATCCCCTTGGTCCAAATTTGCAATGAATCGTCTGTTTTGCCATTGTGTTGAAATCTCTGATCAGACTTTAATACATTTAATGTTCTTCTGCAAGTTTTATCAATCTTTTACTAAGAACTTTTTCGTTTAGACACTAAAAAAGATGCAACTTTCGTTGTTGTAGAACTGCACTTTGCTTTCTATTAATGTCATCTGATTATGATAGCTGTGTTGTTGTTTTGGGAATTTTAAAATCTGTTGTGTGTAAATGAAATTTTAATATGTTTTAGTATTAATGTATATGTTTTTTGGACTACAGTTTTTATGATTCTATATTTATAATCACATAAATTATTTCACTGACCAACTGGGTGCATGCCCCTCACCAAATCCCTCCCAAATCCCCTGCCTACTTACTCCACCTTAAACACCTCCAGTTTATTAGCAAGTATGCCTCTTTTTCAGTCACTCTCCCTGAGCCCTCTCACATTTACTACTAAGGGGCCGATCCTACATCATCGTAATAGTCTGTTCAGATTTATTTCCGACCGACCCATTTGGATGTAGTCAGTCGGAAAGGAATCTGAACTGGATTTCCCAATGGCTTTTGATGGGATCGGAGAGCCCGTCTGCCATTCGGAAAGCCTCCAGTAATCCCAAGGGTGGCTCTTTTTGCCTGAGGGATTACAATGTTGATTACGACTGCCTTTCTGTGCCAAGCTTTCCGGCACAGAAAGGCTGTTGGAAGTCGACTTTGTGGGCCCCCAGCAGGGTGCACAGCCTTGGGTTGAAGGTCAAGGGGGCACCTATGTTACCCTCGCTTGATCCCTGCACCCTGTGGTAGGTACCTTGAGGTGCCTGCCATGGGGTGCAGGGATGAACTGCATCTCTTCTCTTTACAATGAGAGCATGCATTCTGGTCAGAATGCATGCTCCTATTGTAAAGAATAGGACTGCAACCGAACAGTGTTCAGATACATCCTAAAGACAGGGTTGGGACCACTGACAGGAGGTCGTTCGGTCGGTCGGTCCCAGTACCGAATCGATGTCGGACTGAGTCCATCCGACATCGAAATCGGGCCCTTAGTAGCAAACTTACATGTGTGAATATCTTCCAATACTAAAGGTGGAAGCAGAGATTTAAACTTGTGTGTTTGTGAATATCATTTTGCAGTACTATTGTAGTACCACTAAATGCACTACAAACCACAGCACATGAATAGGGGCCACCATGTATTACATCTGTTTATTGAAAACATGTGAAATTGCTCTAACATTATTTTATGGCATATCTTCTAGTCCTCTTATAGATGAAACACAAGAGTATCATTAAACCCGAACATACTATTGAGCAGATAATATTTTTTGTATCATAAATATCTCCCATTTCTCTAAACCTGGTCCTAGGGTGGATGGGGGAGTAAAAGCTAAACATTATTTCACCAAAAGTGAGCACACCAAACTATTTTCACTTGATATAATTTTGTCACTACAATACGTTCATGTGTACATCCGTAATGTAGATCTTCTTGCCCACTAGTGAAAACCAGGATGAGGCTAGACTCCTCATGCATCACAAATTTGATTTGCCACATATACTTGAATGAAATAATAACCCCCCCATTTACTACATATTACAGATTCTTTTTGATGAAAGATATTTCTGTGCTGAATTCTTGTCCCCACCATTGACCCAAACCTTGGTGAAAACTAATGTGAAGCTTCGATACCCACTGAGAGAAACCTATTCTTAATTTAGCTGCAGCGCTCTTCTTTGCTGTAGGGTCACCTGGGTTAGTACCATAAGACATGCACCTTGGAACCATTCATTGTTACATTTTTCTTTCCATCCAGACTGCCAGAACTGTTTCCATCCAATTTTGCTCAATTGACAGTTGCCCGAGTAGCTGTATCACCATTGCAAATCACTTTGCTCATAAAGTGTTGCACCTCTGTTTTGTAATTTTCAGTGTCAGCAAGGGCAGGTAGTCCTAAACTGTGTTTTTTCTGCCTTTAGAGTTATTTCCCGATAATTTAAACATGCATTAATCATATTGCAGTTACGGTGAAGAGGACTCCAAAAACAGACTGCTCAGTTGCCTTACTGAGCTATCTAATTGGATGTACAGCCACTGCCTGAAATTAAATGCCGATAAATCGGAGATCCCCCTGTTTGGTGGATCCCAACAGCTCTGGGATAACACCTGGTGGCCCAATAATCTCGGAACACCCCCTAAACCGACCCAGATTGCTAGAAACCTGGGAGTCCAAATTGACAACGTACTGTCGATGAAAAATCATGTAACAACAATTTGCGGTAAAAGCTTTGCGTTATTAAAATTGTTAAGACGGGTCTTCCCATGGATTCCTGTGGAATGCAGAAAGATATTAGTCCAGTCACTGCTAATTCCCTAATTGGTGGCATGGCGGACTATTTATTCTCAAAGCTACAGCTTGTTCAGAATGCGGCAGCAAAAGCTGTCTGCAACAAAAAATATGTATGACTCTGCTAAAAGCTGCCTGAGACCCTTGCATTGGCTCCCAATGAGGCAAAGAGCTTCCTTCAAAATGCTATGCATCATCCACAGAGTGCTGAATAATACTGGCCCGAGCATCCTAAAAAACAGGATTCATTTCTAAGTACCGAACCGAAACCTTCGCTCCCAATCTATTGCAAGAGCCACCACTACGCGAACAAAGAGAGTCAGGATGGGTGGTCGTGCCTTTTCACATCGCGCTGCAAATATGTGGAATGATCTGCCAACAGATATAAGACTCACAGACTGCTACCTTACTTTTAGGAAAAAACTCAAAACTTTACTATTCCCCAAAGCAGACTAAATTTCCCAGTTATTCGTGCTACCTCACTGTACACCTTTCAATCTCAGCGCCGTGATATCCTTTTGGGATGAATGTTGCGCTTTATAAGCACTATTAACATTAACATTAACATTAACATTCAGCCCTGTCATCAGACCTCTGTGAAGCTTTCTTTACCACTGACATTCGCTGGTCTAAGGTCCCAACATCTCTCTCTCTCATTCTCTATCTTGCTTTCTCAAAGAAATTGGGCTGTGACATGGTGTAAAGATAGTCCGATTTCCTCTGCTATCCGTCAGTGGCAAAGAAATGCAGTTCTGCTAATAATTTCAGGAGAATGTGGGGTGATAGTTCTAATGCCAATGTTAGGCTCAAGTGCATCCCCAGTTGAATTCAGGCAATGCAGAATGATGTCTGTATACAGCTGCTTTGTTGTGAGAATGTAGGTTTGAAACATGCTGAGGGTGTTCAGGCACCTCCTAATGATCCTGCGCATTCTCCTACATCTAGGATGTCGAAATTTTCTTTGGTGCTGGCCAGCATCCGCTTGTTGCAGATGCAGTAAAACTAACTTCATAAGAATTTGTATCTATTGTAACGGTGTAACCAGAATTAATGGTTGATGCTGCGAATGGGTTCGATCCATTTAGTCTACCAGGATTTCTCGTTTTTTGATTACCCAGTTTTTGGACCTTTACTATGACTGAGTTTTGCTACCTAAATCATGCTCACAGTAAATGCATGGTTATTGGACTGAGCTTGTTTACTATTAGTGTCTGAATTTTAAGTTAAGGCTGCTGTGGCACAGCTATGGTAAAGGGCACTGGGCTGGGTACACGTGAACTTGTGTGCATATGAGTCTACCGTTGTGTGCCACCTGGTACAATTTGCCTGCAATTTTGAACAATCAAAATGACCCCATTTGACAGGTCTGAATCTCACTTTTAAATAATAATTATTCACTTGTAAGCAGCCCCTATTGCACATAGGGTTGGATGCATGCCATTGAAAAGTAGGACATGTAAATATTTAATGTTCCACATGTCCTTATAGTGAAAAAACTTCAAAATGCTATTTTCACTGTAACAAGACTAGCTGCTTCCTTAGGGAAACACTTGGCTACATTGTTGCATTTAATAAAAGCTAATTTCGGTTTAGTAGCAGCTAATAAAAATATTTAATAAACTCTTTTCAAATAGTTATTCAAAATCTAATTCAATGGTAAAGTTGCATTTGTCTAACTATTAAGCCAAAGGATTACAAAAATAAATAGATTTTTCCTGTGGAAAGCCTCTTGCGGACTTACTGTAAGTATTACACTGTCATCCGGCATCAGGATGGCTCCCCTGCAATGAGCTGTGAATTGCTCCCAGGACAGGGACAAATGGCCCTGGGCGTTGTGAGGTGTTGTCCTTCTCTTGACAGATTGGCCTAGGATCTGCGTCCAGTAACCTGATTAACTTCGGGCATTCCCTGTCACAGGCAGATTAGCTAACACCTCGACCTGCCCCCTCTTCTGTCCCTGTATTCAGGCTAGCTCCAATTCCAGTGTGACGGAGGCTGCTCCGGTGGTTAAGAGTTACCACAATGGAGGGCCTGTCCATTTACATGGCCACACCTCTGGGTGGACACAGGAGCTTTGCACTGCACAGTGGAAGAAAGGTTCTGCTGTGTTGGATTTAGGTGAAGAAGGGCACTTAGGGATTCTTTGCATTAGGGCAACAGGAAATGATGAAAATGTGGGTAGAGTCATCCCTATCAACTTTTACATTATTGGTTAGGAAGGGATTAGGAGTCTTCAACACTTACAAGATTGAGGCAGACATACATGTGGCATTCACAGTACCCTCAGTGAAGAATACCCTAAAACTGAAAGGTGACAACAGCGGAGAAGTAGACCGCTGGAAAAAGAATCCACCTGATGCCCTGCAAAGATGAACTGAGGACTTGTCTCCAGCTGACCCCATGATCAGATTGGTCTTTCCAGGGCTAGTGGTGCTGCCCCTGGTGTGGCCTCTGATGACTAGGTGAGGAAAGATCTGGACTCCACTGCCAGCCCAATTGCTCTGCAATATAGCCAGGAGGTTAAGGGCTTGAGAGTGTGGGCAGGAGGGTAATCAGTTGGTTGGTTGTGGATGGGCTGCACAAAATGTCCTCATTAGCAAGAGCACCAAGAACCAGGAGAGGAAAAGACTGGTGTGGGGAACCAGTGAAATAAGCTTCCAGCAAAGTGTGCCCCTTTATAGGCTGGCAGTTTTGTTGATAAATTTATTGGTGGTAGAGCTCGCTACCAGGAACAAAGCAAGTTAAAGATTGAAAGAATTGGCTACATTGAGCTGGCAAGATTTGCCCTTTAAAAAGAGAAATGGCACCATAGTATTACTCCTTTTTTGAAGGGTATGTCTATAAGGACAGTGGGATCAACATCTCACCGGGGACCACCATAAAATAAATGTCGAGGCCCGGCCCTACCTTAACTGGGATCCGGGACCTAATGTCGGACCTCGAGGTGAGGAAGAGAGAGAGGGGAGTGCTGCCAAACCCCCATCCCCAGTGGCACTGTGCCATGTCTGCTCCTCTTGCACACGTCCTGAGGGAGCAAGTTGTGCATCAAAACATACACACCCTGCCCACTGAGAAGGAAGTGTCAGCTGGGCGGGGAGATGGCCAAGGCTGTCTGGGAGTAGCCTTCTTCTACTGCCCCCAACATGGGGCAGCACCAGAGTGTTCGGTGGGCATGGACACCCAGGATTTTACAAAAAATACAAGAAACACAAA
Organism: Lissotriton vulgaris; assembly: GCF_964263255.1. Taxonomy (NCBI): domain Eukaryota; kingdom Metazoa; phylum Chordata; class Amphibia; order Caudata; family Salamandridae; genus Lissotriton; species Lissotriton vulgaris. Next base: position 131,920 of record NW_028246580.1, read on the forward strand.
AGAAAACATGTGCAAAGCAGCACAGCGGGCAAGTTACTGTTTACATAAGCATTCTCCTGGTGAAGGAGATCCCCATAGTGCTCTGTATGAGCTTTGTTTTGCATTTTTTATTTATCATTGATGAGCAGGGGCACCTTCAACATTGTTAAAATATGTTGTGGGTGCTGCAGGAGGTGCAGCAGCAGCAGCAGCCACCCAGATAATATTTTATAAACTTTTCCTAAGTGTCTGGGGATCTTGAAAGTAGACTACACCACTTTAATGCACTGCTGGAGCTTTTGCTTCTTGGCTCAGGAATGGAGCTCCTAGTGGTGGGTTGTATGGCTGCATTCCTCTGGCCTAATGAATGCATAAAAATACTCTAACACATGTTTGTGGTTGTGTTTGCAAAGCTTTTTTAAAAATGGTATAATTATAGTATTTTTGATGATCACTGTAATGCTTATAATGTATTTATTGAAATATGGTTATTCATCCCATTGGTTTTTATGGTGACATAATGCTATGTGGTTATTATAAGTAATGTGCTCACCACTTTACAAAGCGGTAGGCAAGCCTTCTCAATATTGATGTGGTGGCCTCTTGACAAAGCCATTTTGCCCGCCTGATCTAAAATGACACCTCCTTATATTGTAATGTTGCATCTGGTATAAGTGGTGGGTGCTGTGATCATGAAGTTCATGGACCACTAGGGTGATATGTGATTTGAGGGTATCACCAAAGGTACGTCAATATACCTGATGAATATAGTTGTAATTTACTGCATAGTATTTAGCGCTGTGTGTAATAAATGCACTTTTACTTTTTCAAAGAAAAAGAACCAACTGGACACTGATTTATTAAGTGCTGTTTTTGTGTGCCATTAAATTGGGATTCCTATCCCACACCAAATAGCCTCAGTAGGCATTGGACTGCTGTGCTGCGATACCCGGAGAGAGTTAAGTGCTGCAATGGGTGACGTGGCTCCCAGTAAGGAGACAATTTTGGGCCTATTACTTGTGTAGGCCTCACTCACATCCTGCACAAATAAAATAACTGATTCCTTAAAGTTGATAGATGCTTAATGAAGGCACTGTGGAGTGATGTGGCTCACTGGTTAGAGGCGGCAGACCCAGAAGCAGAGGACGGCCTGGGACCAGGGTTCAATTCCCGTCCAGGGTCAGCGGACTCGATTATTCTCGCCTCAGTGCCTACTCTAACCAGGGATCACACTTGGCAACTCTGGGCATTAGCTTGCCTCATCTCCACAACGGCCCCCCACAAACGCCGGGGATGCCTGGTTTCACCTTGGAGATACCCAGGAGGGAAGATCTCACAGGGAAAGCCAGGACGGGTTCCCCAGCAGTCTATAGCGCCAGGACGCCTCCGGGTAGCAGTGCGCTTTACAAGACACACACATTTTACATTTTACTGGCTGTCAGTGAGGGAGAGTCTGTGTGCACTGTATTTATAATCGTTGCGGAAAACTGAAGTGTCCAGTTCGTTTAGGTGTTGATTTAACATTTCACGTTTTGGCATGAAAATCATTGGTCTTGACTACGTTGGTATTAGGAAATATGACGACATTAGAACTGTGATAAATTGTTACCACCTTTCTATGGAGGTCATCGTGGTATTTCGCCGTGTGCGACACTAGTATTTGAATTGACAAAAAAAGTAATTTGATTATGCGTTGTTACCTCATGGGGTATTTTTGAATTCAATACAATCATATGTTAAAATGCTAGGTATTTGAGCCTGATATTTAGGATGTAATTTAACTGCATATGGAACATCTTGTGCTGATGCTGCCGGTGTTATCGCATGGAAGCATTCGGTAATCCCGCCCAACTCGCAATAGGAGTTATAATGCATTGCAAAAAGGGTAGTAGTTCATCAAAGTCAGTCAACTGGATGTTGTGAAGGACATCATGAAATACATGATACATTCTTAAAAGAAATTAAAGTCTATAACATGCTCTTATCCCAGAATTCCCTTTTCTAGTACTTGGGAAAACGGGGGCATTTTTAAGAAAGAATTGCACGCAAAAATCATTCCATCCTCCAGTACCCTTGCCTTTCATAGAAAATGTTCATTTGAACCACTTGGCTTGCAAACAGGATGAGCGCTTTGTCTTACATTTTGTTTCGTTTTATATTTTTCGTTTTAAGTGTTTTTTCTATTTTATTGAAGGTTTGCAGTTTTAAAATTATTAACAGCTGGCACACTATGTGTTTGTTGAATAATGCTTCTTTGCCCAGCATTTTCCGTTGGTGAAAGATAGCTTCGAGTACGACATGTGATTGTTTTTTTTTCAAACTCAAAGAATGAGAAAATGAACGCTAACCCAGGGCCTTTCTTGTGATCTTTGCAAATGTCACACAAACAATAAAATTAACATATGTTTTGTTCATAAAATGAATCATGAAAGTTCATCTGAAATTCTATTTTGATGAGTTGCTTTTCACAGGAAAATAGCGACCTAACGAGAAGGCGTATCCCTTTTCAGTAAAAAGCGACAGTGACATCATCAATTTACATAATAATGGTGAATAATAAAATAAGCAGGCACTTTCCTTAAGAAACCGTGCAGTACAAGGAAAGGCTGACTGCAGTTTTTTAAATGAAATCAGCCACCCCATTCTTCTGCCATCTTAAAACCCACCTTCATAGGCCGCCCTATTCGAAACCTTTTACTTGTTATAAGGAAACCTCTGCTGTAAACAAGTGGAGTAACCTGTGTGTCATGGTCCTTAATGCAAGGACAATGGACCCTTGGGCCGGTAATGTGATACAGATATAACTGGGGTGACTGTGTGGCCTTCACACCCCTGCAACAACTCAGTGTCACTGCACTTGCTGCACTAATTACTGTTGCTTACAGGTCTCCAAGCTCGTCATTTTATCTTCCTTTCCTTTTCTACCCCCTAAAAAAAATTCTCATCTCCTTGTTTCCTTTCACGCTCTCCCCCCTAACTTCTAAGTCTCTAACTCACCATCTTCTGTATCTCACATTGTTAAACCTGGCATCCTTGGCGTGGTTTCCCCTGACTGTTTGCCTTCTGTCCTCCTGTTTTTCAAAGCTTTGCTGACTTCGTTTTTGCTGGCTTTCCTGACTGTTCCCATGGGGCACAGCGTCAAGACTGATTTGCATATTGCTGGGTTCAAACTGGAATGGCATGGTGAGCAAAAAAACTATGGATTTAGGTCCAGATCTATGTACTGGGGTGAATGTATGACATTGTTCTGCATTCTGTCCATCAATTGTTTTTGCATTTGTCACCCCGAGTGTGAGAAGTATGCCCAGACGTGGGTCCTGTTCTCTCCATGCCACTGGAGTCAAGCTATCCTGGCTGAATAGGGGTGAAACCCTGAAACCGGTCCTATGATGCTTGTATCCAGTCCAGAGAGGCCCTGGCCTGGCAGTTCGTGCGGGACTGTTCCCATTGCTTTTCACAAAAATGTGGGATGGGACCATTACAGCATCCCAACTAGGCCTCAGCAATAGTTTTAAACAAGAAAATGTGAGGGTGTGTGAATTCGAGAAATGTTTCTGGAAAAAACACTTTGCCAACTAGAATTATTTTGGAGTCTGGAATAAAGACACCAAAATCACTTGAGTTGGCCTTAATAAAGGAACTGCACAGGGAAAACTGGGGGCAAGTCATCAGGGATACCGTGGGATCATTGACCCAAAAAATACCCATAGCCAATGGTTTAAGACAGGGCTGTGTGTTGGCCCCACTGCTTTTCTCCATATTTCTGTCAGATCTTCCGGCCCACCTAGAGGTTGAGGGTAGTGCAAGCCCCAAAATGGATGGAAACAAGGTGCCCTGCCTACTCTACGCAGACGATCTGGTAATAGTAGACCAGACCGAGAGAGGCCTTCAAAGAAAGCTTAACGCTTTCAATACATATTGCGCTAGCAAATTCCTAACTATCAACCTAGACAAAACAAAAACCCTATGCTTTGGGAAAAAGACAAGCAGGTTTAGTTGGTATCTAGGTGAGCTCAAACTGGAGACAGTTAACGAGTATCGATACTTAGGTATTTGATTCGATAAGACCTTAAATTGGAGCACCCATCTGGAAGCTGCAAAAGCACACACCTCCATATGTGGACTAAAAACTGTTCAATAGGGATTACGGAGAGATGTCACATCGACCAATGCTAAAGGCTTTTGAGGCAATGATCCCCCCCCAAGTCCTGTATGGAGCAGAAATCCTTTATTTGAGCGGTAAGGGAGTCTGGGACTTGGTGGAGGGGAAATGCATAAAAAAGCCTTTTATCACTTCCACAATCTTCTATGGTCCAAGCCAAAAGAACAGAAATAGGCACAAAGGCTTGGGAGATACAATCACAGATGGCTGTGATCAGACTTTGGGAAAGACTTGAAGACCCAGAAGGGCAAAAAGTAGCACACTGGTGCAGGAAAGAAATACAGAATAGTGATCTAAAATGGGCAAAGGCCAGCAGGGAAAGATTGGTGCAAATCTGTAAAAGGTTAAAGGTAGTTGTGGCCCAGGAAACATTTCAGGTCGAGTTGAAGCTAAATGGGAAGGAAGTATCCAGAATGAATGACATAGGTTATCTAGTGAAGAAGAAATCAGTAGCACACATGATAAACGCTTGGTCCAACGAAAATTGGTTCCCCTACTTAGACATCCTACCCAATCGCGGCTACAGGCAGGAGATTCTAAGGCTGCGGATTGGGATCAACCCATCGTTAATAAACAGAGGGGAAACATCACTTACAACGCATTTATTACAACGCACTACCATTACAACGCAACCATTACAACTCAAACCATTACAACGCATTGCGCTGGGGGGCGCTCTAGGATAGGGAATATATTTAATTTACTATCCAACACCTTCCCTACTATCCACGGGGACTGGAGTTGGAATAGTAAATTAAATAAATCACTATCCAGCGCTTAAAAGCACTATGCGTTGTAGTGGTATGCGATGTAAAAACCGTGTTGTAACAGCAGGCGTAGTAATAGCCTGCGTTGTAACGACACCAATCCATAAACAGAGACCTCAAAGCAAAAATGCTAGATCAGCAAGGGTGTTGTAGGTGTAATCTGGGAACCAAAGGAGATCTGCTACATATCTTACTTGATTGTTTGACACTATTAGATCAGCGGAAACAGTGGCTGCGCCCAGTGTTCCTAAAACACGATATAAGATCAAGGGCGCAGGCGGCCAACCTATTAACTGAAATCCCCACTATTGACATTGCAATTGCCCTTGGGAAATATATAAAGGTGGCACTGAGTGCACTAAGAATTCAGGAATAATCTGTAGTACTGTATGAATTTTTAAACTAATGAAACTACATTTTGTAGTAAATGAAAGGAATGTGTTTTAAATATAATATTAAGTTTTAACGCAAATGTAATTTTATTGGCGTTTAGTAACCGTATAAGGGTGTGTAAGAAATTTTATTGGATCAATTTTTACAAGGTTTTACTGCTTTTTATGTGAATATTTTATTCTGTGATACTGTCTCTTGCATTTGTTTAAAGACTATGGTCGTAATAAACATATATTTTGACTTGACTTGACACTTGAGTTGGCAAAGTGTTTTTTCGAAACATTTCTTGAATTCACACACCCTAACATTTTCTTGTTTAAAACTAGGACTGCTCCCATTCGACACAGTGTCAAGACTGATTTGCATATAGCTAGGTTCAAACTTGAATGGCATGGTGAGCAAATAAACGATGGATTTAGGCCCAGATCTCTATACTGGGGTGAATGTATGACATTGTTCTGCATTCTGTCCATCAATTGTTGTTTTGGCTTTAGGAATCTGGGCACTTTACCACTTCTAACCAGTGTTAAAGTGCATGCACTCTTTACTTAAAACACTGGCTTATCAACAATTGGCATACTTAATTAACTTATTAGTCCGTAGTAAAGTGCACTACATGTGACCAGGGCCTGTAATTTAAATGCTACTAGTCGACCTGCAGTACTGATTGTGCCACTGACTTAAGTAACCCTTTGAAAATGTCTCAGGTCTGCCACTGCAGAGCCTGTGTGTGCAATGTTAATACTGCTGTGTTGACCTGGCAAGTTAACCTACTTAGCACAAAAGGAGGTTGCATTTCCTCATAGGGAGGGGATACGGCTATCAGACGGACCTGGCGGGTACACCAGAGGGATCCTGGGGGGTTCAGAGTGATCAGATCTGAATGCCCACACACACCCAAAGGATGTCATGCTTCATCATTGGGCTGCTCCTTGTCGGGCCAGCACTGCAATGCCTAAAGGACCCCTCTGTGGGGGCTCTTTAGCAGGGATCTTTTGATCTGAGCCATATTGATGAATAAAAGTTAGGGGGTGTATAAGTGTAGGCTGGTATGCAGGTGATTAAAATAGCCCAAGGGGTACAAGGTAGACTTTTATTAGTCAAGTGGCCCCTTTGACAAATTAAAAAGAAGGACGCTGTCACTGGTGATGATGTACCAAGCCAGCTTCAACAAGGGTGATGTGTGGTCAACATGTTTCATGCCTAAATGCCTTGAGGGTCAATGGCATTTCATCAGGACCAGATTCCTACCCAACAACTGATTGGAAACCAGGACAGTGCAGTGAGGGTGTCCAAAAAATAATAAGTTTTTCTGCATCTGCTGAAGTGCAGGACAATCTAGATCTGACCTGTTTAGGAGAAAGCGATACCAAAGGGGATGATGGATGGAGCGTTTGAGCAAATCAAACACTCACCCCCAGTCGACTGATCTGGGTTTAATCCATCATCATTCTTTAGCTCAATCCACCACCCCAGTTCAGACATGGTGGTATGCAAATCAGTCTGGCCATGTGCCTCATGGGAACAGTCCAGCCCGAACTGCCAAGCCATGTCTTCCCTGTCAGTTCGGGCTGGACTGTTCCCCTGAGGCACAGGGTCAGACTGATTTGCATATGGCCTTGTCTGAACTGGGATGGCAGAGTGGGCTAAAGAACGGTGATTGATTAAACCCAGATCTGTTGACTGGGTGTGAGGGTTTGATTGGTTCAGATGCTCCGTCCATCACCACCCCCTTTTGTACCGCTTTGTTTAGAAGAAAAGCAGGAAGATAGCCCTAAGCGAGTGACGCCATGGATTCAGGTGGCAGGCACTCAACTCACGATGTGCAAGATGACATCTAAATATACTTTTGAGGCAAGATGCTGCCCGTTGGTACAGCTGACACCAATGGTGGCTGGTAGCCCTCCTATACATGTATGCGGTTAAAAACACATGTAACACACACACACACACACACCTAAATCCGTTCATCAGTAATTGAAAACACGTGAAGGGTAATAATATAAAAACATCAGAAGTGGTGCTGGGCAACCATGCCACTAGTTCTGCCAATATACTATAACCCAGAGTATTTTACCGAATATTTGTGCATAGTACTGGGTAGTGATAAGGGTAAATTGTTGAATTACCATATACTAAGAATTTCCTTTAGGTAGGGCAGAGGACCATGCCTAGCTATGGAGAAAATTGATTAAAAAAAGGAAGTGACTGCAAGTAAGTAGGGCTAAATTGTGAGGCAAAGTCATAGAGCACTGCGGCCTAGACAGCAAATTATTTGCAAAGTACTCACGTGGACCACGCAGTTACTGATCCGAGACCTACCCTCCTCTGCTGACCTGTAAGTACAAACTGATTATGGACAGAGTATTTATGTGGGAATGCAGTTAAATAATTAGTTGTGGGTGCGTGGTTCAATTCGTAGCAGATGCCGGAGTTTCTGATGTACTGAGCAGCCGGGAGCGTGAACATGAGTGCATGTGCAAGAAGGTATCGGGAATTCCCATGATGCGCTGCTCTGCTACATTTGTGAAATGGTGCAATCAAGACAGAATAACTTATGGCCAACATAACATCCAATGGCCTTCTTGTCACAACAGCGCCTCGTATATTCATAGAGGACATTGGTTTCAGGCGAGAATGGTTCCAAATCACATGGAAGTGCACACGCGACTGGTTGATCCTGATAATCAAAACGGCAAAACTGCTCTCAGAGGCCCTTATTATCAAGATCACTACCTCAGAGAACAATCTGAAGGCAGGCATAAGCATCACGACATTCAAATAACGGCTAGCCAAAATCAACTCAGAAATAGGCAAGCATAAGGACAACCTCATGCAAAAAAAGGAACAGACTGCAGAAAGATAGAAGAAAATTTGAAAAGGAGTAGATATACCCTTACACTAGATAAGACTCTCAAGCCCCGAGTAGGGATACCTCATCTGCCGATGGGTTTCTCACTCATCGGAGAAAACTAAATTAATTCAGCAGCTCATCCAATGCAGACAGCTGAGTTAGCCACAACAGCAATTTTGAGCTCCACTGCCTCCACCCATGTAGTAATACACTATAGGGCCCTATCCAGGGCATCAACCAATGTGTAACACCCACTTTCACATGCCTCCGCAACCACCACCCCCCTTTTTAGACAGAGGCTGGGGCAGAGCAGAGGGAAAAAATGAGGATCACACAAACAGGTACAGTGGGAGCAGCCACAGCCAGAAACACAGATACAGACTTGGAGCACAACCAACCAATGAAAGTAGTGGTCAATGTTTCCATTAGAGCAACCACACCCAATGAGAACCCCTTCTTCCACAAAGGCCTAGGCTTCTTGGTCATACCACATGAGGACAGATTTTAACTAGCCAATGAACGACACAGCTTCTGAAATGTCAGACTTTGCGCTTTCTTTCAGGATAAACTTGCACCTGAGAACGGGGACTATGGAGTCTGGGGTACGTGCTCCCTTAAGGTTTACAAATAGGGATGTGTGAGGAGCGCTCCGTGTTTGTCTTCTTTTCAAAATAAAACAACGGGTGCTGCAGGTAATAAGGGGAGTCACTCCTTGTTTGAAAATGTGAGTTATGACGTGTTTACAAACCCATCTAGTCGCGCACTGTTCACTTGGTGTGGTACACCTTCTAAATTTTTTAAAACATTCTACTGAACGCTATACCATATAACAGTTTCTTGTTTTAATACATGATTCACTTTTTCTTATAGTTTACTGTACATTCTTCAGTCAATATTAATTAATTCATCATATCAACAAATATATCATGTGATTCTCCATTACTTTTGTTTGTCCATCTACAATATACATTTCATTGTATTTTAACAACACAGTTTCATTATTCTGCCCAATGCATTTCGGTACTCAATGGTACCTTCATCAGGGGCCAGGCTGAAAAAATAAAAAAGAAGAAAGTGTAAATATGATGTTGTTTTGGGGATGCCCATGAGTGTAGTGTAATTGGCATTTTAACTCAAACCTGTGTGGTTGATTTACTGCGCCTAGGGGCTGAAAACAAAAATATGTGTTTATGTTCAATATATCCAAAACTGATATCCGACTGCACAACGAAAAGATCTACGAGCCTGTGGATACTTAGGCTTACCGCGTTCCTTTACTGTGTTGACTGTCGTTAAGCTGCCAGAATGAAATAATAATGATAATGAGCTCACTCATCTTAATACTAATATTAGTTGCTACTAATATTTTGATATAACATAAACATCGTATCTCCCCAACATACCTGAAAAGCTGCCGGAGTGTTTCTATTCCCTGCAAAATATATATGGCCATGTTACAATGATCTGCATGCCAAATGCTCGTATACTGGATGATACCGCTATAAGGTGTGCACGTACCTCAACACTTCAATATCCGATCTAAAATATAATCCAAAGCAACGCTGCGACTGCCTGCCACTTATTTCAACGTTAGGGTATTCAAACTACTGATAAATCCAAGCATACTCCGAGTTACCTGTACTAGTCGATCTGCCAGCTTACTCGTTACCGGTGTTATCTCAGCTCCATTCAAAGTCGCCGCCATTACCAATCTATTTATACCATACTGTGGTCACTACCGCGTCTTAGACATCAAGAACGGACTATTAAGAAATGCTCATATCTTAATACTGGCGTTCCACGTCGCCATCTTGGACTGGGACAAATCATTGACTAATGCTCTTAGAAATTGCCGCTGATGCGGCTTATGTCTTTTCACCCAAGTGAAGCTCACCTAGCTTGCTCTCGTTAATGTAATACTAGGCATCATGCGTATACCTGATAATACATTGAGTCAAACAGTGCGGAGGCACCCAACAGGTCAAACATGCAGTTTGAAACTATTTCAGGGATCACGGATAATAGAGCAAACACTTTGGCATACACCACTGAACAGGCCAATGAAATATATTCATTAATACAGGAAGTGAGATCAATGGATGCCCATGGTGGCTCGATCAGCCAACAACTTAAACAACTGGAGTACTTAACACGACTCCAACTCAACCAAAGAATGCACGCATCAACTCTAGTGCAGTACCACAAAGAAAAGCCCCTTCCTAGAAGACCACGACTATCGATCAAGCCAATGCTGTTTCGATTTAATCTCAATGCTAAATTTATGGAAAAGTGGTACAGTATTTTGAATAAGTGTTCGCTTGATTTAATTCTGCTAATAGTGGAACAACTATCTAAAACAATACGTGAACTAGAGGAGGAAATCTTCAATATTAAAACGGAATTAGAACACAGGATGGAAGCAGATACGTGGAAAATAAGTTTGGAAGGTATTAATCAAAAACTTGACAAATACAGCAAAGAATTGCTAGAGGGGAAACTGCGTAAATATAAGCGAGACACAATAGACTATAAACTGAACAGAGTTTATACGTGGGCGGAGATTTACGCTCGCCGACAATTTCACCCAAAAAAGACTACACCAACAACTCATTCATCCGAAGAAAGTCTTGTAACTGACAAAGAAACTTCAATCAGCAGAGGACCGGTACGCACAACACCAGCAGCTAGTGCTGAAGTCTCACAAATAGCATCAACCAGTGGCAATGTGGCTTTTTTGTCCCAGGAACAGAATCAAGGGCAACCACCCACGCACCAGTTGGAAGTTACATCTGTAAGCTCAAAACCAGGAGAGGAAATGGCAGGAAAATCCCTACGGAGCGGCAGGACGGTGGTTTGATTATCTGGCACTTGATCAAGGACCTAAGCAGCGAGCTCAATGAACTTCCGCTCTTTGCATTTAGAAAGGAAAAAAGTATCGCACAACATATCATTAGAGCATCATTGCCCCAAGATACTAAAACATCGCTCAGAGGCATGTTAGGCCTCCCTCCAATACAAGGTCACCATAAGTGCGGAAATTGTTCTTGTTGTGCACAAAGAAATGAAGGTTCTGTATTTACATTCAATGGAATATATTGGAAACACAATACATTTACCAACTGCTTGACTAAAAATTAGATCTATGGGGTCACATGTCCATGCCCTAAGTTGTATATAGGGAAAACCACCCAGGAGATCCGCCACCGGATTACACAACACAAGTCCAGGATCAGGAAGGAGACACCGAACGCGCCTTTAGTACATCATTGTATTTCAAATCAACATAAAGAAGAAGACCTACGGTGGACCATTATCTCGAAAATTGAGAATGAAGCCCGTGGAGGGGATGTTGAAGGCAGACTAAACCAACCTGAAGCTCTCCTAATAATGAAATTCAATACTGCAACTACAGGACTCAATAAAATTTCATAGATCATGAGGATGGATATGTAAAATGATGTGATCATTACATTCTAGACATAGTTTTTCTTTGGAAAACCTGCGGTGGTTTATTGATTATTGCACGAACCATAATTTTGAATGACTCAAGCACCGCCCCATTACAGACATGTCGCTTCAGACATGATCAGTATGGGTGGTTCCTTCCGTCGACGGCGGTCACATCGAGTGGGTTTCGGAATATAGGTTCTGTCTTCCCCTTAATGGGTTATATCTTAGTAAACAGATATCCGCCAACTGTTTTCCCAAATACCAGGCCTTGGACGGCATCCTGAGCAGCCTAACATCACCCGCAATTGAATATATCGCCCCATGAGGTAATACACCCAATGCATGTGGGTTGGTAATAAGCAATTACACATTATCTGCATGACCCCGACCTGTGATCATGCCGCTCGATACTAACTACTCCATGCGTTCGGTTAATAAAGTTGCGTGAATACACGCTGTACAGTACGGTCACTTTAAACTTCTTTCAGCAACACTGAACTTGCAACCACGTGACGGCCCGTTCATCCAATTATAACATGCGGTACATCGCATCGCTCTAAATGCAGACTACGGAAGTTTCATTACGGACGAGCAAAGTCGGCTCTGTTGGTAAGGGAATACGAGATATTGTCGCCGTGCACTAATTTTGAGACTCTGTGTCGCTTCTGGGCTTACTCGCGACCTCCTGTTCCTGTTTTTCAGAACGTTTGCAGGACGCCAGCGACTAATTCAAACAGGCGCCTGATGATCATTTTGCAGCATGGACGGTTTACACACATGGTAAGCGGGCTGCAAGCCTCTCCGCTGCACGTTTGTTTTCTCTAATATAAATTAGATGTTACTGCCATACATGTCTAGTTCCCATATCCTGACCAAGATATTTCTTTCCCTCAGATAAAATTACAAGAGCCCTGAAATAGGTAAGCTCTGAACCTGAACCTTTGTACAACACAAATGAAATGTGTAACATGTGTGTGTCGTTGGCTAACTTCAAATTGTTTGTCATGTTCTCCTTATCCACAGTTGTTTTTCGGCTGCACGCCATCTACTACGAGGATTGCTTTTTTTCTTATAATAAGGTATGGCTAGAGGTTTTTTACAGGGTTTGGCACTCGCAGTAAGAGAATTTGATTTTGGACTGAATATCTTAATGAGTGTTTGTTTGCTTTTGTAGATTGTTGGTCCTGAGGAGAACTCCGCATTGGGGAGTTCGAAACGCGTCAACCTGTTTTTGGGTCCTTCTGTCAAATTGGAATTACATCATAAATAGTGTTCATTAAATAGGACTAATACTGCTGAAATTGCATTTAGCACATTAAGTACCATCTCTAGACATTGTTTATATGTATAAAGAACCTATATTTTTTGACATTAGGCCCTAAGTATATTTTTTGCTTTGTGGTATGATTGTAGCTGGATGAACGTTTTGGCCAGAGTGAAAGTTTGGATGTGTTGTAAATATTGTAAAATGTTTTTGTACGGTATGTTTCAATTGTAATGTTTTATTCTATTTTTGTACATACACATAAAAATTGTTTGTTTATGAAAATAATTATTGATCCACTAGTGCAAAAATAAATGATTAAACTAGTGACGCAAAATTAAAAAAAGGGACCATTATGTTTTGTTCATAGAGGTCATCCTAAAAATAGCCAAGTAATATCCAGTACTGGCAGTGTTGTTGTTGTTTAGAAGTCTCACAAATAGCATCAACCAGTGGCAATGTGGCTTTTTTGTCCCAGGAACAGAATCAAGGGCAACCACCCACGCACCAGTTGGAAGTTACATCTGTAAGCTCAAAACCAGGAGAGGAAATGGCAGGAAAATCCCTACGGAGCGGCAGGACGGTGGTTTGATCATCAATATTTCTTCTGTAGCACTTACACAATGGCAACTTATGGTGCTGAATAAATGCTTTCCTTTGTGCCTTCAACACAAGCAAACGAAATGGAAACAGAGGGAGCAATTTATCGTTTTATGAGAAACTTAAGATTGCGGCACTTTTTTACAAATGTCGTTGAGCCCACAGAACCAACGAAAGATCAGGCACAACGATTCAAACCAAAGAGCACCTACCAACCACCGGTATCACATAAAATGCTGGACACCTTTGAAATTATGGTGAAAAAGGATATACAAGACTTGAATTTCAAAAAGGACAGACAACGTAATCTCACCAAAGCAGAATCATATATACTCAAAAACATTGCAAATAACCAAGATCTTACATTTCAACCAGCGGACAAGGGAGGAGCAATGGTGATTATGGACACTCACTTTTATGAAAGTAAAGTTAATGATCACGTATCAGACACTAACACTTATTTGCTGCTGGACAGTGATCCTACATTAAAATTGCAACAGATGTTAAGAGATCTACTACAGAATGCTATCGATCAACAATGGATTGATGCGAACACACAAGCGTATCTGATGACCAAGCATCCAAGATGCCCGAAGTTATATATGATTCCGAAGGTCCATAAACACCTGACCAACCCTCCATTTCGACCAATCGTCTCGGTTTGTGGGTCGATTTTTGACCCCCTCGGACAGTATTTAGATTATTTCCTTCAGCAATTTGTGCAAGGTTGGTGTTCCTACATCAGGGACACAACGGACTTCCTGAATAAATTGTCAATAATTCAACAAGATTTTCAAGAACACTGGATTTTGTGCACAATTGACGTTGTAGCGCTTTATACCTCGATTCCACACTCATCAGGTTTAGAATCAACTGAATGGGCACTACTTAGAATGGGTGATCTACCAACAGATAAACTATTTTTATTACAACTCCTTAAGTTTTGTCTGCACAACAGCTATTTTCAGTGGAATGATCACTATTTTGTGGAACTTCGATGGGTTTTGCAGGGGCCCCTGCATACGCAAATATATTCATGGCTCAATTTGAGGCTGATAACCTGATGAATGTTGAAGAATGGAAAAACATCAAAATGTATTGTCGGTTTATCAACGACATATTTTTAATATGGGATGACACAACAGAAACATTACAAGATCTAATTCTGAAACTCAATCAGGTGAACTCTAGAACACAATTTACTCACAAAATTGACAACAAGATGATGGATTTTCTGGATGTCAGAATTATTAAGAAACCAACAGGATTTGAGACTGAACTGTATTCCAAGCCAACAGATTGCAATAATGCATTGAGTTACACCAATTTTCACCCCAGGAGCCTGGTAAAAAATCTTCCACTTTCCCAGTTCATTAGAATCAAGTGTATATGCTCAGATCCGAACACTTGTTGGATGAAGTTGTAAGAACAAGCACAAAAATACAAGGATAGAGGTTATCCTACAGCAGAACTACAAGTAAGCATGGAGAACGTCATGCAGATGGACAGACAAGAGTTACTTAAACCTAAAAGCAAAACAACCAGCAACAAAATGGTCTTTGTCACCAAATATACCACACAGTCAAAAGCTATTAAAGGCATAATAACCCAAGGGTGGGAACTGCTGTCTACAGAACCTGAATTTAATGACATTTTCTTGGAAATACCAATGCATGCCTATACCAGAGGACAAAATTTAGGAGAAATACTGATTTGGAAACAAGTAACACACAGAGAAACATCTTATAAAGGAACAGTACGCTGTCAGAACTGTACACATTGTAACAATGTCATTCTGGGAAGTTCATTCACACACCCTACAACGGGAGCACAAATCAAACTCAGACACACAAGTGATTGCAATGCGCACCACGTAGTGTATGGAATGAAATGCCCCTGTGGCATGATGTATGTTGGTAAAACTGAACGGAAGTTGAAAATCAGACTGACAGAGCATAAGAGCAGGATACGTAATTTAAACCTATCATCACCATTAGTCACGCATTGGAGAGATACAAAACACACCATCTCACAAATTCGGATTCTCATTATTGAGAAAGCAGTCATACATCCAGGAATAGATAATCACCAAAGACTGTTACAACGTGAATTATACTGGATAAAATATTTAAATACCATGACCCCTATTGGTCTTAATGATCGGTATGACCTATCATGTTACCTTTAAACACAATCACACAGGATACTTAAAGCACCCAAAGCTGGGTTGAACATAATAACATGTCATAGTGTCTCTAGCATTATGGTCAAAGTGATGAACTTGAGTCAACAGCTTATGGTAATATGTAGTGTTTTAATTATAGCCTATCGTTCATATTATCATGATTTAGAAGCATCTTTTATGTTATCTCTAAACACTGATGTGTCAAATACATTTAATCAGTTTTAATGTGTGCAATATCCATTTAAGATAGCATGTTTTCTACCGCATTTATGTATGATGTACCTGGTAATTCATCCTGGGCAACACAACATAACAAATCAGTAATTGAGCTATGACCACTGAAGCACATAGGGGATCATCGAACACCATCCTCACACATCGGGGATCATCGCACACCATCTTCACACACAACATAATAACACATCATAAAACACACCTCATTTGGATACACTAACAGTAACCTATATATTGCCACCAGTAAGGTTGAAAATACTTGCCGTAAGATAAGCAGATCGTTCACGCGTAACAGAGAGGGTACGAGGTGTTCTAGTGCTTGTACCGTATTATCGTAATCTTTAAAAGGTGTCTGAGCATTTCAATGTATTATCAGGTATAGGCGTGATGCCTAGTATTACATTAACGAGAGCAAGCTGGGTGAGCTTCATGTAGGTGAACAGACATAAGCCGCATCAGCGGCAATTTCTAGGAGCATTAGTCGATGATTTGTCCCAGTCCAATATGGCGAACAGGAACGCCAGTATTAAGATATGAGCATTTCTTAATAGTCCGTTCTTGATGTCTAAGACGCGGTAGTGACGACAGTATGGTATAAACAGATTTGTAATGGCGGCGACTTTGAATGGAGCTGAGATAACACCGGTAACGAGTAAGCGGGCAGAACGACTAGTACAGGTAACTTTGGAGTATGCTTGGATTTATCAGTAGTTTGAATACCTTAACGTTGAAATAAGTGGCAGGCAGTCACAGCGTTGCTTTCATTTATTTTTTAGATCGGATATTGAAGTGTTGGGGTACGTGCCCACCTTATAGCGGTATCATCCAGTATACGAGCATTTGGCAGGCAGATCATTGTAACATAAGCCATATATATATTGCAGGGAATAGAAACACTCCGGCAGCTTTTCAGGTATGTTGGGGAGATACAATGTTTATGTTATAACAAAATATTAGTAGCAACCAATATTAGTATTAAGATGAGTGAGCTCATTATCATTATTATTACATTCTGGCAGCTTATCGACAGTTAACACAGTAAAGGAACGCGGTAAGCCTAAGTATCCACAGTCTCGTAGATCTTTTCATTGTGCAGTCGGATATCAGTTTTGGATATATGGAACATAAACACATATTTCCGTTTTCAGCCCCTAGGCGCAGTAATCAACCACACAGGTATGAGTTAAAATACCAATTACACTACACTCATGGGCATCCCCAAAACAACATTATATTTACAATTTCTTATTTTTATTTTTTCAGCCTGGCCCCTGATGAAGGTACCATTGAGTACCAAAATGCATTGGGCAGAAAAATGAAACAGTGTTGTTAAAATACAATGAAATGTATATTGTATATGGACAATCAAAAGTAATGGAGAATCACATGATGTATTTGTTGACATGATGAATTCATTAATATTGACTGAAGAATGTACAGTAAACTATAAGAAAAAGTGAATCATGTATTAAAACAAGAAACTGTTATATGGTATAACGTTCAGTAGAATGTTTTCAAAAATTTAGAAGGTGTACCACACCAAGGGAACAGTGCGCGACTAGATGGGTTTGTAAACCCGTAATAACTCACACCCTTAAGGTTCACCCCACAACTGGGATGATGCCTATCAGAGTTCTCACATTTGAGCTAGCTGTCCTAAAGGAAGTAGCAGAACTGGACTCCCCCACACTCTTATTCAATATGTCTTCCCAAGAACAGAAGGCAGTAAGGATACTTTCCATGTACCCCACTATCACGATCAAACCTGCAAACTAAGACAGCAACATTGTCATTGTCAGTACTACAGACTACAACCAGGAATGCCTCAGCCAACTGGCTGATAAGAGGTGCTACCTAAAGATCCGACTGTAAGACTCATGACATGGATTAACGCCATGGTCACTTTTTTTAATTCTAAATTCTGGCCAAGATTCAAAAAGGGGTCAAGCACCACGCCCCCCCCCCCCCTCCAAGCAGAACGATTGTTTCTGGCATCACCTCCCAACTGGAACCCCTTAGCAAATTCTGCAACTACCTTTTACAACCTCTATGAAGAATATCCCCTCTTTTCTTAAGGGCACAAGAGATGTCCTCAACCTCATTGAGGAAGCTAACAAGTTGGATGAGATCAGCCTTCTGATGACCCTTGATGCGGTGGGCCTGTACACCAACATCTCGCAAGATGCCACCATTGCGGTTATCGAGACATGCCTTCTCGGAGAGACATGAACATCTAATACTCCAGTGACCTTCATCACTGAATGTGCTAAGATTGCACTAAAAGAAAACTTTCTTTTATTACAGAATCAACTATTCCATCAAATACAAGGCACTTCAATGGGGAGCACCTTTGCTCCCAGCCTGGCCTGCCTGTATATGGCT
Organism: Lissotriton vulgaris; assembly: GCF_964263255.1. Lineage (NCBI taxonomy): Eukaryota > Metazoa > Chordata > Amphibia > Caudata > Salamandridae > Lissotriton > Lissotriton vulgaris. The sequence goes on from NW_028246580.1 coordinate 150,190, forward strand.
GATTTTGAATGACTATTTCTCTCTACAAATGCAAACCATTATAACACCAATATTAAACTGTGGAGTTGCTACATAGATGATATCATCATCTTCTAGAATGGCGGTATGGATATTTGTGAGGATTTCTTCACTTGGTTCAACTCTCTCAATCCTTACCTGAGGTTTACTAAGACTATCTCTACCAGTGAGCCACCCTACTTGGACCTTAAGATCGCAATCAACAATGGGAGGTTTTCAACGACTACCTAAATAAAACGACAGACTACAACGGCCTGTTGCTCTACAACACCCACTTTCCCATGGCGCTTTGTGATAAACTTCCTTACTGACGTTATCTCCGCCTTTGTCACAACTGCAGCAACACCAGTGATTATGAGCTGCAGGCCACAACACTGAGGAATAACCTAAGAACCTGCAACTACCCACCCAAAATCGTTAACCAGGACGGCAAGAGGGCTAAAAACAAAAGTGAAGCTCTCCTGGAACTGAGGGTCAAACAAATTGATGACATTATCACATGCGTCACCACGTTTACACCCAGCTCCAACTGTATATAGAAAATTTTACAAAAACATTGGCCTATAATAAATTCTGGGTCTCTGAACATCTCTCCACCAGGCTTTGCATTTAAACACACTCAGAATCTAAAAGACCTTCTAGTACATACCAGATCCCTGGCCACACTAACATCTGAGCAATGCACATTGTGGAACCTCCCCCCTGACATAGGACACTTTCTTTGTGGTTCATGTGGGATCTGTCACTTCACAGAGATATCCAAAGGAATAGCACTCGTTACATCGCATGGAAATACCACACATGCCTTTACAACGCGGGTATTACTATGCGTAGTCAATAACAACGAGTACCATTACAAAGCAAAATTTTACCATGACTATACCTTTACCACAGACTTGTACACATCTGGATGGTCTCAACGCCCTACTTCTTGGCCTCCCACATTCCACACTGGCACATCTCTCATCTAAAGCCTAAAACAATATAATTGCATCACCTCCATCATGATGGGACTCCATTGGTTTCTCTTTCCGGTCTCCACCATCTTCAAAAACAGCTAATCATTTACAAAGTCATCATGACCAGCAGCCCCGCCTATCTTGAAGACAAGCTCATCCTGTCTTGGGTTTGTCCACTCACCAGCAGCCAGGACACCATTGGACTGCAGAATAGGAAGTATCAGTCAGTCAGAAGAACTTTATTTTGCCAACACAATGTAGGCATAAAAAGTATACTATATATAAAAAAGACAATTCACTGCATTATAGCACAGATAAAAAAGATTATTACAATAAAATACAAATTCATGATTTTTTACAGAATAGTAAGGTCATTTTATGTGTGGGAAAATAGTTTAAGGTGATTATAGATCTCGTTTTTAGTGCCACTAGTAAGAAAGGCGCTAGAGAGAAACAAATAAAAGGATGTTTAAAATTTATTTTACGCATGATAGGGATAATAAATGTTTCCTTTTCATTATAATAAAATTTACAGAAAAACAAAAAATATATATCATCCTGTAAGGATCGATTATCACAGGTACAAAGTGGGAGTTCAGAGACAAACATAAACATTGTGAGGGGAACCAAGCATTAACGGAATATAATTTAATCAGAACCTCACCAGGATGTACCTATGTTGCAGGTTGGTAACGAAGGTTAGATATGTTATGTTTGAGTTTGTTAATTCTAAACTAGGACGGGCCAAGTAAGATTTAACTGTTGGCAGATTAATATTTTTAGTCTCCCTTCCTATCTGCCGATTAGAACGCAGTCGGACTTATAGGTCAATTTTGGACATATAAGTACAATTTGAAGGTCCCAAAAAGAGCCAATGTAGCCCAGCCGCCTTCAATGTTGTTTCAACATAATTTAGCCAAGCAATGTTACCTACTCCATCTAGTTTCAGGACATCTTTAATAATGTCTCTTGTAAAAGCAAAGGACTACTTTCGCCATATTGAGTGCCACATTAGGATAGGGGCCATTGCAATTATATCAGTTATATAGGGGACACTCAATTCCATCTGACACTTATAGTTGGCACATGACGTTGGTAACGAAAGAACACTTTTTAGTAAATTATCTTCAATATTCTGCAGTTTGGTACAGTGTTTTATGACCAGACAGCTGCCCCATAAGTGGCGGCATACACAGTCTTGGCTTGATACACTGTTTTTATGAAGTCGATTGGTTTAAACCAGTTTTTTGTATAAACGTATTCAAAGCCCCAATGTATTTTTCCATCTGAGTTCCTCTATTAGCAATCATCTTTTGCCATTTTGGTTAAGAGTCAAACATAATCCCTAAATACTTAAAAGAATCGACATCCCACATTTTTCCCCCTTCAGTAGTAATTTGTGGATAGTTTTGATGCTTTGAACTTGCTAACAAAATAAATGACTTTGAATAATTTGCTTTCATGCTTAAATTGCACATAAATTGTGTATAGTCCTGGACTAGATGACGCAGTGCATTACTAGTACGAGCTAAAAGTACGTTGTTGTCCGCGTATAATAAATTTGGCACTTGTACTGAAATAATATAAGGGACATCTGGTGTAGGACCCAACAGTGCAGATTCCACACCATTGGTACAGAGTGTGAATAGGAAGGGGGCGAGAACGCACCCCTGCCTCACACCTCTTGCAATTTTAAAATACCTTGTGCCCTCACCATTCCTCCCATAGCGGACACAGGCTGAAGCATCTGTGTACAGGTCACAAATAATATTAATGATCTTCAGGTCAATGCTCATTTCCTCCATGATCTACCACAGCCTAGGCTGTGCCACGCAGTCGAAGGCTGCGGACAGATCCATGAAGGCTAAAGGAGATGACCTTTTTTTGCAGCCGTGTATTTTGCCATAATTAGACTCAGGTTCAGACACTGATCTTCTGTGCCTTTCCCTTTTCTAAAACCAAATTGGCATGTGATAATAATATTATTCTCCAGTGCCCAGTCCTCTAATCTATTTAAAATCAATCTGCCCATTAACTTTGCAGTAGAGTCTATTAAGGAGCTAGGTCTATAGTGTTTCGGACTCAACCTATTCCCTTTTATGTATATGATTGGGCAATATTGTTAAAAATATTTGTTAAAAGTGGAGCCCATAGAGCTTGATTATCTAAGTCACAAGGAGTTTTCCATCTATGCACTCATGATATAGAACAGCAACTGCAGCATCCATCAGGACTGCCAAACGCTGCTCCAGTTTAGGAAAAAGTTGAAGACGCACCTCTTTAAAAAACACAATGTCACAATGCAGTAAACAGATGCCTCTCCTATCACTTGTTGACTTTATGCTTGTCTTTGATCCTGCACAGTGCTCTGCTGCCTTTGTCTGTGTTTGCACTATAGAAATACCATGTACATTCATAATCTCAGTTATTAAATATGGCATATTTTATTGTATTTCTTAGTATGTTGGAAGCGGTGTCTTCAGTTTTATTGATTTTTGGAATTTAATTAAAGGTACAGCATTAGTAAATTTTTATCAAAGCAAAAAACTAAGCACTTTGTAAAGAACAAGGGCAATATAATTAAAAAGAAAACAGACATCATACGCAGATAATGGAGAAATATAATTTAATTCACCTATACTTTTGAATATGCTGATTTCCTTTCAACAATACATCAATAAAATAGTTTTCTGTTCAATATAGAAACAAATTGAATTACAGGAAATGCCTCATACCGAGTTAAGTATACAGCAGCAACATAAAATGGATCAAAGCCAATGTTTACTTAATGTTCAAGTTTCCCACCTATTGCGAGTAGAAGTAACAATAAAAAAGCTTTTAAAAGAAGTGAGAGAACAAAGCATCACTGTTTTCCAAGTGTCATACAAAGTGCACAACAGATTAACCGGCAGCTAAGGTACTCAGCAAAATATTACAAATGTTTGAATATCAAGACTTGCTAAACTACAAGAAAGCATAAAAGCATCAAGGGTGTTTGAAACAGGCGGTTATCAGAACCAACCAAGAGAATTGCCATGATGGATAAACAAGCAGAACCAGTGGTTCACTTTCTGAAACAAAAAAGCGAATCTTTGATTAACCTGAAGATATTTGATTCAGTACCCGGAAGCTCCTTTCACAACAGGAACACATCGGGTCTGATTCCCAAATATTCTCATGGACTTACAGAGACGTTTTACGGCAAGGGTAAACTGGGTAATTGCCCAGGGCCTCCACCATCCAAGGGCTGCCTTGGAAAGTGAACTTAATTTCTAGCTTACTTATGCATATTTCTGTATGTCGACACTCATGGCATAATTTATGGGGAACTAGCATAGGGCACAACTGCAAGTCCTTTGGCTGAGCTGCCCTACGTCAATGTGAAAGGGTAGGAATGAACCGCATTATTTATGAAATACAGTGCATTCCTTCTGCGTTGGCACACAATTTGCTGCGTACCGCCCTTGCCGGCACCGTAGCACCTTGGTGCAAGGGTGTCTGCATTGCATGCAGGATTGTTTTTGTGCAGGAAGGCGTTTTCCCCTTTTAACTCCTTCGATGCTGATGACGAGCTCAGCTCGTCATCAGCCACGGTGGTCGTGTGCTGATGACGAGCTGAGCTCGTCATGAATATATGGCATCAGTGATTTTCCAGCACAGGGGAAAAATACCCACAGCAGCCAAGGTGTTAATGTGTGCTACAGAATGCAGCATGTATGGAAGAGGAGAAACAAAAATATTTCTCCTCGTTATGCTTGCTCTGGGGATATGTAAGATTTTGGCGCTGCCCCAGGTTTACATGATCAAGTAAATCTGGGTCAGTGTCAAAATCCATGGATTTTGAGTGCAAAAACCCACCGCAATGCCCATGGAATGCCTACCTTGTGCAGATTAAGGCAACGCAGCGACTTGCCCTGCTTTGTCTTACTCCATATCTATGAGGCGATTCAAATCCACTCAAAGTAGCTTTGCTTGCTTAATAGAGAGGATTGTGCCGCAGGAGCATCATTTCATTTCAAAAACTATTTATTTCGATCACTGATCATAAAAGAGACATAACATTATACACAGTTACAAACGGATTAAACACAGTGTGATCCAATGGTTAAGATTTTAAAAAAACATAGGGTGCTGGAGAAGTAGATTGTAACTTTCAGTGAGTCTATTATACAAGTCTTTTGACCGCTCGGCTTCGGGTAAACCACATGGCAGTTAAAAATTTCGAGAGGGCAAAAACTACAATGGGAGAGAGGTCTGTCTTTAAAACTCGTAGTGCAGGTTGGAAAGTTCTAAAACCCAGATTCCTGAGTAACGGGACTAGCCAGTATTTCCTGCTCCTCTCATATCCTTTACAGAAGAAAACAACATGGACATCATCTTCCTTCGTATGAGCGCACAGTGGGCAGGTTTCTGTGGTGGATCTGGATGCCCAGGACTATGTAAATGAAGCTAGGGGAAGACTTCCATATCTCCACTGTAAAAATAATTTCCTCGTTAGTACAGGAGAAATGGCGTCTAAAGTACTTTCGGGACAATAGGAGTCTTTCGCTTTTAGGAACAAGTGTGTCAAGGATCCTTCTCGAGTTGCATCAATAGCTTTTGTAAGCATCAGATCTTGGTATGCTCTCACAAGGACCTTTTTTGGTGTTTTTAGGCAGGTGTTTAAAGGATCCGTCCATAGCTCCGAGTGGCCCATTTCCTCTAGCATTCCCTTAACGTACATCATCCATGGGATCCTCTTGGCATTCTGTAGCTCGAGGAATTCTTGTAGTTCCTCTCTGTAGCTTATGAGATCTGGGCTACACCACAGACACCTCCAAAATGTTATGGGTTTAAGTCCAAGCTCTTCCGTTATAGGTCGAATTCCCAAATCTAATCTGAGGGGAAGTAGTGGAGTGCTCTGGGGGAGGGCAACGACCTGTCTCAGAAATTTATTTTCAGCTGACTGAAGTTTGGGGAGAAGCGAGTGTCCCCACAGTTCACCCCCATATGTGACACCCGCACGGGCTTGTGTTTTATAAATATGAATGATTGGGGTTAGTGGGTGATAAGGAGATTTGTTCGCCAGACGCATAGTGCCACCCGCCAACTGAGCCAGTTTGATGGTCACTTTGGTCTGGTGAGACGTCCACATTAGATGTTCGTTTAAGGTAATCCCCAAGTATTCAATGTTGTGCACACGTTCTAATTGAACTGTGCCTAGCCTAGGTGGGGCTCGATTTTGGTGGTTGGGATTCAGAATCATGAATTTGGTTTTCTGTGGGTTTATTTCCAACCCTCGCTCAGAACAGAACTCAAGAAAACCATCCAAGATGCGTTGAATCCCCATAGGGGATTTAGACAGCAGCAGGGTGTCGTCAGCAAACATAATTGCAGGCACCCTGCTGCCTGTCAACTTTGGGGCATCAGTGTTGGCAATCCTGTTTAGGTGGGCAACAACCCTGTTCACAAAGAGGCAAAACAGGGTCGGTGCGAGCACACAACCCTGTCTCACCCCTCTGCGAACGGGGAACCTTTCGGTTAGCTTGCCACCTTTGCCACACCTTACGCGAGCGTAGTTGTTATCGTGTAGTCTCATCAGGACCGCCAAGATGCCAGTAGGGACATTCAACTCCTCCATGACTCTCCACAGCCTCGCTCTGGGTACCAAATCGAAGGCGGCACGGAGGTCTACAAAAATAGTATACAAAGTGCCGCCCTCGATTACGGCTGTTCTCCAATAAAGGAGATTTAACCTGAAGATCTGATCTATCGTGGATACTCCCTGCCTAAATCGTGCCTGGTAGGGGTACAGGATATCCATCTCTTCCATCCAAGCCTGGAGCCGATTTAAAATCAGTCTACCGAAGAGTTTTTGGGATATGTCGATAAGACTGATGGGTCGATAGTTGGAAGGGAGCAGAGGGGATCCCTTTTTATAAATTGGGACCACCTCTGCTCCCCTCCAAGTATCAGGTACCTCCATTCCCCCTAGGATGGCATTGAATATCAGGGTGAGATAAGGTGCCCATATCCCTGGTTCCTGTTTAAACAGGTCCCCAGGCACCCCATCAAGCCCCGGAGCCTTTCCAGATGCCAAGCCTTTAATGGCCTCCCTCACCTCTTTTTCTGTGAAGGGGACCTCTTTGGGACTAGGTGACTTTATGTTAGAAGCCACATTTTGATCCCCCCCTCCCTCCGCATACAGTGCCTCAAAATGTGTCTGCCATACCATAGGAGCTATGTTAGGCTCTATTGCAGAGGATAGATCCTCCGTGCCATTAGCTACTACGCGCCAGAATTTACGGGAATCTCTAGTTGTTAATGCTTTAGCGAGATTATCCCAATAGTCTTGGTCCCATTCTGCCCGCGCATTCACCAGGAGATTTTTGTACAATCTTCTCCTGGTGCGGATTTCTTCCCTTTTAAAACGACCCTTAATGGCAAGTAATAAATGGGCTTTGGCTTCCCTGCAAGCGGCGTTGTACCAAGTCCTCTTGGGCGGGGGGCCTTTCCTTTTCCCTGCAGTTGAAAACAGATCCTGTTCTAGGGTATTGATCATGTCTGCGTGTATTTGTGCAAGCTTTACTCCCCTGTCCTCATCATGCACCTGACTTCCTATCTGGAAGGCATTCTCCAATAGTGGGATAATCCTTTCGTATAGCTGGGGAATTCTATCTGGACTGTTGGCCAATTTCTCCCACTTGGCTTTCCTTCGATTATTTTCAAGTAGGAGACCCCCCTTATCTTTGTTCGTTCCATGGGATGTGCCCACACCCCCGGGCAGGTAGTAAGTCAGTTCCAGTGCATTGTGGTCACTGTCTGTTCTTTTAATGACTTTGAAATCAATTATCGCTGGCCACATAACAATTTAACCATAATGTAGTCCAGTCTGGATTCACAACCTGATTTATTAAAAGTGTGAATACTGGGGATATCTGATTTGCAACGACCATTGCACGCCCTTAAACCTAAGTTGAGGGTGAGGGCAGTTATCTGCAAGGCCAACGGGGTCCAGGCCCTTGGGGGTGGAGCCACCGTCTCGGGGATGAACCAGCATAAATCTTCCTCATGGGAAGGGCCATCGCGTAGTCCAGGCAGGGGTTCATAATGGGAATTAAAATCGCCTCCCACCAGGCAGGGAAGCTCACATGGCAAGCTTTCTAAGAATCCAGCTAGTTCGTCTATGGTGCCGGATTCTTTGTGCATTGGAACCGGCCTTGAATAAATATTAATGGCTAGCAACCTCGTGGAGTCTGGCCACTCAAGTAAAACAGCCAATATATCATCAGAAGCGGTCTCTAGGCATGTGGCTTGGCAGCCTAGGTCTGTTGCTACCCAGGTCGTAAGTCCCCCTGATGGCCTACCCCTACCCCCCCATTTTGCGGTTTTGAAAAAGGAAGCAAAACCAGGGAATAGTATCTCCTCACGCGCCCAGGTCTCTTGGAAAAGGAGTATATTTTTAGAGCTGATGTAAGAACCCCACTCTGTGCAATCTATTTTGTTGGCTGGACCTGCCACGTTCCAAGCGATCACAGATATATGTGACAGTTGGGTAGTGGCTGGGTTTATAGCAACAGAGTTATTAGGGATGGGCTCAGTAGGCATCAGTTGACTTGTGAGGGAACAATTAATACCGGAAGGTCTATTGACAGGGGGTGAGGTGGGAACCATCATACTTGGGACCTGGTTAAGTTCAACTATATTGGGTGCCTTAATGTGAATAACTTCTGCTGGGAGTGGCTTGCTCTCGTTCGTGGGAGATGCTTGGAGGTCACTCCCCTCCTCAGCCACCAGTCAGTCTACCGACTCTAAACCGCTATATCTATTGTGGGTAGATAGATAGGCTGGATAGTGTGTTCTATGTGGCCCAGGAATTCCTCTCCTATAGCCACCACCCCCCCCCTCCTTCTTGTTACAGTTTCCCAGCTAGCCTCATCCCCAAACAAAGAGAACTGCTCTATAGGTCTTCCCCTGTGTTGTGGATGGACATTACCTTCCCCAGGGTGATTTTCCCAACCCTCCAACAACTCTTGGTGATGCCCCCATCTATGATCCTCTAAGTTATACTGATTTGAGGGGTAGAAAAATGAGAGAGGAAGTGGTTGGATATTACTGCCAAAATCCTCATCGGAAGCCCAGGAACAAATGTATGCGGCTGTATTCGGGTCTCTGAAGGAGACCAGAATGCAGTCTCCCCTAATGGATTTCCTAGTGAAGCCCACCCACATTGCCCTTCTCACCATAGCGATATCACTAGTTGTTCCTCTCGGGAGTGGTCTATTTACAGAGAGCCAGTTGATAACTTTATTTTTAAGTGAGGTAGTGGATTCGAATATAGGAGTATTTAGTTCCGGAACCCATGCCAGGACCAAGGTGTAGGGTGCTGCCTCCGGAGGGAGGTTTATAGGCTTGTGTTTGCAGTTGGTAATTAATTTCTCTCCAAAAGAAGATGAGTCGCCCTTGGCATTTGTCGTAGGCAAAACATTGTCCTTCGATGAGGGGGTTATTTTTGGGATGGCAGTTGATTTTTGCTGTGAAGGGATGGGGGCCTTATTAACTTTTGGTAATTGCGGTGTATTATTTGGTGTGGGTTGTGGAACTTTGGGGTTTGTCGGTTGCGGCTTATTGTTAGTAGTAGTTGGTGGTCCATTGCCCTTGATGGCTTTTGGTCCTGGTCCCTCTGTTACTGATTTCGGTCCACTGTTATCGAGTTTCCTTGAATCGGCAAACTGTACAGTTGCCTTTTCAATGATAACTAATTTAGCTTCGATCTTAATCAATCTAGCCTCGAGGAGACTCAGTAGGGACCTAAGCAATGTACCTATATCCTCCAGTGTGATATCATCGGAGGTAATATCTACAGGGGCGGTAATTGTAGGCTGTGTTAGGGGGTTAAGTAGTTCTGAAAGGCGATGACATTCTTGTCCTCTCTAGCGTGGTAACAGAGGTAGCTCCTTTCCCCCCTTTACCTCTAGGTTGTTTAGGGATGGGGGATTTAATACTATTGTCTTCTTTATTTTCTTTATTTTGGGGCCCCCGCTTCTTTTTTTGTATGGCCCCTTCTCTAGCCCCCCTATTAGAATCTGTATTCGGTTCTGTGGTTTTGACTGCCTCACTATTCTCTGTAGCTGTGGATTGGGGTATTTGGATATTTGGTAAGGTCATGAGGCTGATATCCTCAAAATCACTCGGGACCTCGATGGTAGACTCTGGATTAGTAGTTGAGATACCTGAAACTAAGCATATTGCCTGGTCTTTGCTGCCACTAGTTGGTATACCAGATCTATTTTCTGGGGTTCTAGCTTGGGCCACTGGGCCCATTGAGGATCTCCCTACCCAGTCTATTTCTTGGGAGATTCTTCGCTCCAGGACCTCAATTTCCTCAATCAGGAGAGAACCAGCTTTAGCAAAGTAGATATCCAAAAGGCCTTTAGCTGCTCCGGCCGCGGCCGAGGAGGATGTTTTGCTTCTGGTTTCCCTAGTACTCATTTCACAAGTTTTTAGATGACCTTAGTATATCTGGCAAAGAGACGGGGCCCGGACCGGACTCTCACGTACTCGAACGGCCTCAAACGGCCGCTCTTTGCCCGGTCTTCGCCCCGAGCTGCGTCCCGTGCGCGTCCCGCGGTGCGGTGATGACCAATCCTGATTTGTACGAGGAGGTTGGGGGCGTGGCCGCCGGGGGAAGAGGCACCAGCTGTGTGCAGCTGAGGCTGCTGGTCCTCGCAGTCCCCCGGTTGGCTCCACGCGCTGTGTAGATTTCAAGGGGCTCAACCTGGGAGCGCGTTTGCTCTCCACCGACTGTGGAGCCGCTCACACCAGGGAGGAGGGGGTCAAGCTGCAGATGAGCGGCACCCGCGAAGCGGGTGTTGCGAAAGGTGGCTGGATAAGCAGGCGGGCAGTCAGCAGGAGTCTGTCTCACTCACGGCCAAAGGTAAAATCCCAGGAGGCACCCACTCAGCCAAAGAACCCCCCGGCGTTAATATCACCGGAGGCTGGGGGCGTGGCCGCCGGGGGAAGAGGCACCAGCTGTGTGCAGCTGAGGCTGCTGGTCCTCGCAGTCCCCCGGTTGGCTCTGCGCACTGTGTAGATTTCAAGGGGCTCAACCTGGGAGCGCGTTTGCTCTCCACCGACTGTGGAGCCGCTCACACCAGGGAGGAGGGGGTCAAGCTGCAGATGAGTGGCACCCGCGAAGCGGGTGTCGTGAAAGGTGGCTGGATAAGCAGGCGGGCAGTCAGCAGGAGTCTGTCTCACTCACGGCCAAAGGTAAAATCCCAGGAGGCACCCGCAGGAGCATCAGATAAAGTAGTGGTCTAGAGGCACAACCACTTAAATGTGAAGTTTTTTTTGTTTGGTAACGTAAGGATTGCATTTGCAGAAAATGGGCACATTCAAAGATGGCCCAAACATTAGTTTGGGGAGGAAGGTAAGGGAGTAGGAGAAAGGTTTTCTTAGGAACCAGTCACTTGAAATGCCTACTACCAGGAATGCTGAATACCATGGCTGACTATTATTTTGTTTTCCACCTCATGCCACTTTCCTTCAGCACCTAACACTTCCTATCTTCTTACCTTACTCTTGAAATGCCATTTCAATTCCCTTCTTTCTCCCATTATCTTTATTTCCCTTTCTCTTTTCTCCTTTTTGTACCTTTCTATGTCTCTTTTAGTCAAAGTCCAATAAGGAAACATATAAGTCCCAGTTCCCTAAATGAGTACCAATATCCCCTGGCAGAAATTAAGCACTGCCTAATTCGCTGAATTAGGATGCCTGAAGATTGTACTCATGATGAGACATAATAACACGTTGTAAATATCGACTTGCACAAATATTGGGTCAAAAATATTGTGACAGGGAAATATCGTCAGCAAGAATATCGTTGTCAAGAATATCGATTTTAAGGTAAGTAATACAGATTTTTAAAATATTGAGGTTATTGATATTTATTACAATAATACAGTTGTTTATAACATTGATTTGTAACTATTGTTATGTATTTTAGTATATATTTTAAATGTAAAAGATGTCATTTTTTGTAGAACTATTGTTTATGTTTTCAATGTATTTATAACATATGTAATAGTTAATGTTATTTTAAATGCTTTTTTGTTATTTTTAGTACCGTAGCAGGTTGTGGATTTATAGGGGGACAGGGTGGGAAGTAATTTAATTATAATAAATAATGATTATTCTTTTTTTAATAATAATTATTTAATAAGGAATTAAGTTATTAGTGTCATATTTTTTAATTTACATTTCGTATGGGAATTATGGGGCTTATAGGAGTTTAGAGTGGGAAAATATTTAATTTTAATTAGTTAATAATTAATTGTTGATTAATAATAAATATTTAATTGACAATTCATTAAGGTAATAGTGTAAATAATGTTTTTAATTTACATTTTATATGTGGGTTGTTTGGCTTATAGGGGAACATGTTGGGAAATAATATAATTGTAATTAATTATTCATTATTTGTTAATATTGATCATTTAGTTGATCATTAATTATGTTAATTGTGTAAGTAAATATGTTTAATTTTAGTTGTGGGTTATGGGGTTTATTGGGGTACAGTTTTGGAAGTGAATATAAATAATTAATATTTAGCTATTTATTTTTTTAATAATGATTATTTAATTGAGAAATTATTATGTTAATTGTGCAATGCATATTTTGTATTACATATTAGGAGTTTGTTGTATATTTTGTGGGGGTATACTGTGGAAAGTAAAATAAATTAATTTAATTAATAGTTAATTCTTAGTTATTGATAATTTGTGTGTTGAAAAATATTTATAACAGTTGAAATAATTTGCTTTTCAAAGTTAAGTTTAGGTGTTGGTTGTACGTTTTGTAGGGTATATGATGGGAGGGTACTAAAGTAAAATGTATGATATAAATAATTAAAAAAAAACATCATTATTAAATAAACATATTCTTTATATGACAATTTTTTTGTATTTCATTTTTAATAATGTTTGTAATTATTTATATGTATTTACAATTATATATGTTTATAAAAAAATGTTTGATTAAATATACATATATATTTTTTATATTTATATTTTCATTTCATATTTTGTTTTTGAAATTAGTGTATTCTTTGTAGAGAAGTTGTTTCTAATGTAATACTGACTGCAGTGGGAATATTATTTTGTTTCCCTCCTCAATCCAGCACTTCCCCTACTGTTTCACTGACTGGAGTGGGAATAGTAAATGTAGCCCCTCCACAATCCAACAGTTTCCCTACTGTTGCACTGACTGATATTTGAATATAAAATGTTACCCCTTTGCAATTTAACATCTTCCCTACTGTTGCACTCATAAGGGTGGGAATAGTACATTTTACCCCTCCGCAATCCAACACTTTCCCTACTGTTGCAGTCATTGGAGTAGGAAAAAAACATTTTACCCCTCTGCAATAGAACACTTTCCTTACTGTTGTACCCACTGGGGTGGGAATAGTAAAATTGTATCCCTCCACAATCCAACACTTTCCCTACTGTTGCAGTTATTGGAGTGGCAGGATTAAGTTATATTTCTCTGCAATCTACGATTTTTAATACTATATTAATTGCAGTGGGAATAGTTAATTTTAGTACTCTGCAATATAATATTTTATCTAATTTTGTATTTTTTGTAGTGAGAGTAGTACATTTTACTTTTGTGTGGTGTAACAATTTTATTACTGTTGTTTTGTGTGAGGTGGGAGTAGTACATTTAATATATTATTAGTATAAGAATTTGTTTATTTTTGTTTCAATTGTAGTGGGAAATGTATATGTATTACATTAATTTAATAATCTATTTTATATTGTTTTACCCCTCCGCAATGCAATGCTTTCTGTATTGTTGCAGTCATTGGAGTGGGAGCATAAAATGTTACCCCTCTGCAATCAAACACTTTCCATACTGTTGCACCCACTGGGGTGGGAATAATAAAATTGTACCCCTCCACAATCCACATTTTACTTTTGTGTGATGTAACAATTTTATTACTGTTGTGTTGTGTGAGTTGGGAGTAGTACATTTAATATATTATTAGTATATGAATGTGTTTATTTTTGTTTCAATTGTAGTGGGAAATTTATATGTAATAAATGAATTTAATAATCTAGTTTATATTGTTTTAATTTGTTTATGAAGAAGAAGAATATTCATAATTTTTAATGATTTTTGTTGTTTGTAAATCATTAGAATAAATTATATATATATATATATATATATATATATATATATATATATATATATATATATATATATATATATATATATGTATATTCACACACATTTATACATATGTACATATATATATGTATTTGTTATATTATAGTTATTATAGACTTTTTTTATTATAATATAATTTAAAAATATTAGTTCAATTATATTTGTTTAAATAGATATATGTTAATATATAAGGATATATGTATGTGTGTTTAACTTTGTGAAAGTAAGTTTATATATATTTTATTTTTATTAAAATAATGTTATTCAATATATTGTATTATTATTTAGTTTATATTTAGAAATCAATACTTAAATACAACTATATTGTTGTAAACTGGATTTGTTTTTCGATATTTTTTTACTTACCATTTTAACTATAGGTAGTCAATATTTTTGTAGTCAATATTTTTGTTTCAATATTTTTGTAGGTCAATGTTTTACTAGTCGGTATTTGGTCAGTGAACCTATTGTACTTAATATTGTTAAGAGTATACTAGTGCAGTAGATGTTTCTGCAAAATTCAGAAACTGTGTGGAATAGAGTTTGATAGTGGGTGATGATGCTAAATGCTTGGAACATCCTGAAACATGTATGGACATTTACAAACATTTCAAAGGATGTTACCTACTTTGAAAAAACACATAGAAAACACATAAAAATACTCCTACAAAAGAAAGGAATAAGTATGTTTTTATGATTGGAGAGGGAAGTGAACACATGCACATTTAATTGGCTTTTTGAGGAAAAAAACATTTAAGAAAGTGTTATTTTATAAATATGGCATCATCAAAACTTCTGCAGTGATCTTTTCCCTCTTTTCAACTTTCAAAAACCACAACAGAGGGAATTTTCCCTCATTTTGGCCCTCATTTAGGGGGTTTTGGAGTAGGGCAGCGCAGCAAGTCACCTTGCTGCACTGCCCCACGTCAAAGTGAAAGGGCAGGAATGCACTGTATTTATCCAATGCAGTGCCTTCCTGTCCTTTCCACCTTTACTGATGCCATTTTGTCAGCCTAGCACCAATGCAGGCATGCAAGCAAGATGGTGCAAGGGTGCCTGCGTTACAGTAAGGATTGTTTTTGTGCAGAAAAGGGGTACCTTTCTGCACAAAAACATCCTGAGAGGTGTTTTACTTTCTATGTGTGCTACTGGGGAATGTAGCACACATAGAAGGAGGAAAACATGAGGAGATAAAGATATTTGTCCTCATTATGCCCAAGGAAGTTTAAGGATTTGGCACTTACCCAGGTTTACATGATCTTGTGAATCTGAGGCAGCGTCAAAATCCATGGGTTTTGCATGGGAAACCCCACTGCAATGCCCATGGAATGCCTCCCCAGTGCAAAGTAAGGCAATGCAGTGATTTGCACTGCCTTGCCTTACTCCATATCTATGAGACCATTCAAAGCCACGCATAGTGGCTTTGCATGGCCTAATGGAATATGATTTCGTGACAATCAGGAGGTGCAAGGCATTTGTAAATCTGCACCGGAGTTTAGGCATAGGCATCATTTGTACCACTCTTTCTACAACTCTAGATTTTGAAATACCCATAACAGTATGCAAATATGAGGGAGAATTGCAAAACAATGTTTTTGTGTACACTCTATAAATAAAAATGGAAGCCAACATGTCAAGTAACAAGAGGGTCAATTATTGTACCATTTACCATCAGGAACAGCTGCAATATTTGGGACTGGAGGTGTTCAACAATGAGGGAAACCTACCATCTCCAAATAGTTTTGTGGTACATGGGATTCCAGAGCAATGAGGCTTAGATTTATCGACCACCACCCTTTGTTACCAGGAATGCACAACAAATAAAAAACTATGTGGTTAAGAAGCACAATTTATTCCAGTGCATGCAAAGGAAAACACCAAAATATGTAACCGATGGCAAAACTCCCACCATCCTAGATTTCTGTATGTTTCTCAACAAAGAGCATTCTGCGCAGTGTAGTTAAGCAAATGACAAGACAAAAAGACACCTAAAGTGCAACCTGGCAATTTTCATTCAACCCAGGGGGGTAGTTGCAGTATTTTCAACTGGAGTCAAAAGGTATCCATGGAACCATATGACTCCAGACATTTTTAAATACTAGAGATCCACAGGAATCCAGGGTGGGGTGGCGTTTGTGACTCCCTTTACATTTTATACACGCCATGCACTGTGCGTAATTTGCAAAAAAAGAAGTGCCAGGGCTCTCGTCAGGAGGCCACAGCACCTTGTAGCACACATTGCCCCTGTCATGCTGCCAATGATAGTAACAACACAAGTACTAACATTCACTCTCCAACAAGTGCAACAGTTCGGAATATTTCAGGCCCCCAAAGCTATAAGGATGGCTTGGGTGGCAGGTAATATTCATTTTTAATGTATATTGAGTTAATAATTAACGATTGTTGTGGTCATCTCTAAATTAACCAGAGAGCGCCACCTTTTGGGAGACTGTCACAGGCCTGGTGCTGAAAATGAAGTGCTGGTGCCGAGCACCAGAAGCCACTGGTTCAAAATAAGCACTAGCATTGCCTCACTTATTTTAAAATATGGCCTAAATAGCTTCCTCAAAATTAATACACTAGATAATATTGAAATGTGTGGCCTATTACCCTACATTCTCTCCCTTCTCCTGAAAAACACTGTATCACATATACACATGTGGCTGAGCATATTGTAGAGGTAAGGAAAGAGTCAACACTGTGACCGTTGCATGGGGAGCAAGAGGAGCAGAAATGATAGCTAATCCCATTGGGAAATGGATGCAATACTTAGACCGGGGTGGGCCGGCAGTGTGTGAAAACATATTAATATTTCAAACACACAATGGGCGATGGAAGGAATGCTTGCACTTTTTCTTACTACTAGCAAACGCTCAAGTAGCATTCCCTTGGTGTAGTACATCAAACATCAAACACACAAAAGGGGACCCATGTCTGGGCATAAGTTAATGTAAAGACGATCCTCAGTCATCAGCTGTCATCGGGCAACATTCCAGAACGTACAGTTGATGACAAGAGAGAGGGTACCAACTACAGTATATGCCCCTATGTTATTATCCAAAATGCCCTGCAACTATGTAGCCATAGCAAAAACAAAATTTCCTCATATTTATGTTCAGAAAATAAAAAAGCTGAGACCTGCAGCAAATGTCTTATAGAACTGTATTTCCACTGAGATAAACACGACCCCAGATGTGTGGGCCTATCCTACAGGACATTGAATGGCCAAAAACATTAACCTTAGTAAGGGTCGTTTGAGTGCCAGTAATGGGATCACGCTCCAATATAGCCCGCCCATGGTATTTGGGCCCATGTTTGGACAACAACATTGGAGCCCTAACAAATATAAACAGTTCTGAAAACTAGACATGCTTGGACTCATGGGATTTACAGCATGCTTGGATTGAAAAAATGTCCAGCTAACCTCAGGCTATGACTAAAAATGTAAGTTCAAACATTTATGCATTAGAAATCCTATAATCAAATACAATGGTACAATGGTATTATGCCAGAAGATGAACTACAGAATATTACAGGACTAAAATATAATTCCAAAAATATTCAGGACCAAAATATCTTAAAGGTAAGTCTATATAGGTATATAGGTAAAAACAGGTTTACTATACTTAACTTCACATATATGTACCTTGCCTTTATGAGTAGATTTAGGTTACGAAGATGCGGAAATAAAAGTAGTAAACCTACATACACATATACTTTCTTAATATTTTCGTCCTCAATATTTAGGCCTCAATGTTTTATCTCCACAACTTCTTTGTTGTTGATATTCTTACCAAGTTTCTCTTCATAAGCTGAATTTGAAGCAAACTGCAATTTGAGATATCTGAAGTATTTGGATCTGGGGGTACCCGGTAATCTTCTCAATGCTAAACCAAGGCGGAGGAACATTATCCCACTGCTGTGAAGCAGGAAAGGAAAGGGAAAAAATAAAACAATATTAATGTAATTTTATTATTGTTTTATTTTGTCCTCCTGTTGTGGCAGTTTGCGCGAGGCGGCGGGGCAGGGCTGCAGAGCAGGGGAGGAGTGGTAGAATACTCCTGAATATGTCTCTCTGCCCGCCCAAAAGTCATACACACTTTCCATGCTCTGCATTACAGCCTGCGTGGAGAACATGCCCACTCCTCCAGCCCCTGGCTGAGCGACATGTCACGGCGCATAGACCAACCACAATGCTGTAGGGAAATCTTCCTGCACAAAAACAATCATGAGAGGTGTTTTCCTCTTTTGATGAGTTCTGCAGAAAGCAGCACAAATACAAATAGGAAAAAAAAGAAGAAATAAAGATATTTGTCTGTGTTGCACCTCCATACCCCTACCCGGGGTGGCTTAGAAATCTGACACATTTCAGGTTTGCAAATCTTGTAAATCTGGGAACATCAACAGTAACACCCATGGAACACCCCTTATACGTAGAGTAAGGCATGAAAGGGGGCCATATTTACACGGCTATGAAATGCCACGCAGGATGGCTTTATGTGGCCTTGTAAATTGGAGCAGGGACACTTTGCTGCAGCTGCTTAAAAAAAGGTGACACACCTGCTGTGCAATGGGCTTGTAAATAAGCACCCAAAGGTGTGCTGTGTAGTTCAGCATACATGCAAATTTTGTAAAGTTTGAAGAAAAATATTTTCTCTACTTTTTGCCTGTCTTAAGGAGGTGTACTCTTGGGGCAAGATGCTGTCTACAAAGGTTAATGGAAATGTTTTTGTGTCAGGAACTATGAGTTTTGCAAACGAAAGAAAACAACAAATCAACACTTCGGGCCTCATTACGATGTTTGGCGGAAAGTTTCCATCCGATATCTAAATGAGGCCCAAACTGTCTCGGATTTGGGAACAGACTGACTTACGATCGGCGGTTCCGCCCAACTGATTACAATGCGACCGAACACTGTTCCATCGGAGTCCCATTGTTCCCTATGGGAGCCTGTGTTATGCTAGACAACACAGGCTCCTATGGGGAAATGGGGTAAGTGTGTAAAACCATACGCCCTATCGCAGACACCCCATGGTGCCTACCGCACAGTGCATGGTTTAACAGGGGGGTCCCTTAGGTACCCCCTTGGCCCCCAACCAGAGACCACAGGATGAAGGGGGCCCTGCTAGGTGCCCCCAAAGTCAATTTCCGACAGCCTTTTCATGTCAGACAGGCCAACACAGAAAGGCTGTTGAAAACGACATCGTAATTGGTCGGTCTGAAACACTATTTGTAGAGGTGCACAATGCGGTCCGACTGACAGGGATACTCAGAGAGCCAGTCGGAACTTATTCAGAATAACCATGTGGTTTACTTTCCAAATGCAAACATCGTAATTGATCGGGTGGATTGTAAACCGACTGAGTCGCTTGGAAGGGTTCTGGAGTGGTCTACGAAATTCCGACTCTTTGGCAGGGGCTTTCCGCCCGATATCGTAATAGACCCTTTGTGTCAGTTTGCAGCATCTGACCTGAAGATCCTAGTACCCGGACTGGGTTGGAATTGTCACCAGTCGTGGGGGATCATTCTGCCTTTGTCCATTTGGATTGGGCCCTGAAGATTTGGAGTGTAGTACACTCCAATGAAACACGTGTCGGCTGGCGCAATAAATAATATTGCTACATTCACCAACTGTCCTCTGTTGTTGCTGTAAATCAAGACCAAAGAATTTATTACAGGTCTGTAATACTTTGTGGTTGCGCAGGTGTTTGCTTACTCAAATTATATGTAAATGTTTGTACTTTACATTGTTTAGGGGTTGTACAGGTCACCCCTTTTCCTAGCTGCACCACCTCAACACAATCATTGTATAGACCATTCCAATTACCCAGTGGTGCGCATAGTATCCCTTCAGCTAAGTACCTGTTCTTTGTTTGGAAGGCCAACACAGAAAGGCTGTTGAAAACGACATCGTAATTGGTCGGTCTGAAACACTATTTGTAGAGGTGCACAATGCGGTCCGACTGACAGGGATACTCAGAGAGCCAGTCGGAACTTATTCAGAATAACCATGTGGTTTACTTTCTGAATGCAAACATCGTAATTGATCGGGTGGATTGTAAGCCGACTGAGTCGCTTAGAAGGGTTCTGGAGTGGTCTACGAAATTCCGACTCTTTGGCAGGGACTTTCCGCCCGATATCGTAATGAGACCCTTTGTGTCAGTTTGCAGCATTTTTGGTGACTTTGCACCAGTGCAAAGTGTTGATAAATCAGACCCACAGGGTTCCCTTGTTAAGCAATGAAAAGCCATGCAAATTGGAGTCAGTTTCAAAAGACCTGCCATCCTGCTTTCATTTGCTCCATAAAAACTATTTAAATGGTATATGGGTGGGCTTATCATGTCAAAGTGAAAAGCGACATAATAGTGCCAATACAAGTGTAGTATGAAGCATGTCCCTAATGCTGGCTGAGTATTCTGGTGCATGGAATGTGGCCTGTATGCAGAATTTTTTATTTACTTGATTACATTAATGTCTGTAGTATCAGGCAGGACATGGAGTTTTAGCAGGAAACATCAATAGCCCCTGTTGATGTTTAGTGTTGCCTAAATACTCGAAACTATTTTGTAGTATGTAACTACAAATAAAGTCACTCAGTGTTGCACCGGAAGATGTGAAGAATATTTCTTTCTACCAATGCAGCAGCAAAGGGTTACACAGAAGTGCAGAAATGGTAGCAAATGCCCGTGGAGGTAAGGCTGTACTCTTTGGGTCAGAGGTCGACTGGCGCTAAGAGAATTTTAACAACCTCAGAAATATCTAAAAACTTGAGCACCAGGTATCATTGTTCAACAAAGAGAAAATAATACCATAGAACCATGGCAGGACGTATGTCTCTAGGTCCATCATCTGCAAGCCACCTCATGCGCTGGAGATTAGGAGGGTTATGAGGAATATCTGAAATACCCTTTGGACGCCGGGAATCATTGTTACTGAACCAGAAAAAGAGAAATGGAGAGAGAAGTTGGGCATCCTGGAACAGCAAGTCTTGTTATCTTTCTGCCCTCTTCCTTATATGCACATTTCAGATTGGTGGCGTTATCTTTGATAGGCCCCATCTGCAAGCCACAAGTGTCCCCTCGACACCATGAATGAGCTACTAGTTGGAATCTAGATAAGCTGGTGCAAACACTGCATCTCTCAGTCCTCTACCATCTTCAATTCTGCTCCCATGGCGTGGCAGGTTGGAATTGCCACTTGGCACCAGGAATTATCGGCTAAAAAAAGAGACAAAAATCAACTGTGTGGGGATCCCGCATCCTTCTTACCATAGGGAGTGTCTGTCTCTTGCCTTAACCTACCATTTACATTAATGCTTGCCCGGGAAGTACTTTGGGAGACTCAGGTATCCCTTATAACCAAATGGAACTAAAATTAATTCATGGTAAGGGATCATTTATTTACTGTTAACAGAAATTCATAGAAGCTCTCTACCATAGCTTTGAAACTATTGCCATTTTCCCCCCTCAGCTACCCCATGCATCACATTGTCAAAAGTAGACCACAGGTGTGATTTCCATACTGCAGTGGACAGGAACTGATTTTTAAAAACTGCCCTTATTTGGGTTCAGAGACAGAATATCGATTCAAAAATATTGAGTTGCACAAATATCGAGTTGAAAATATCATGGGTCAGAAATATTGACATACAGATTCTCGTGGTCAAGAATATCGATTTCAGGTAAGTAATTTCGATTATAAAAATATCAAAGTGTTTAATATCATTTAGCAAAAATATAGTTGTTTAAAATATTGTTTGTTTATTAATGTTATGTATTTTGGAAAATATTTTATATGTATATGTTGTATGCTTTTTGTATAGAATTTGTTTGTATTTTTCACATTGTGAGTAGTTACTTTTTTTTTATTGGAGTTTTGCGTTTAGTTCTGTAGCACGTTGTGGGTTTATAGGGCAATAGAGTGGGAAGTAATTTAATTATATTAATTTAATTGATTATTTTTTATTTATTAATATTTGTTTCATTGAGCTGTTATAGTGTTAAATGTGTAAAGTAATGTATTATTAATCAATTAATAATTGGTTGGTAATTAATTTGAATTAATTAATTGGTAATTCATTATGGTAATTGTGTAATTAATGTTAGGTGTGTATTGGTGTTTATAGCAGTAAAGGGTGAAAAGTAATTTGTATTTAATTAATTATTATATAGTTGTTAATTAATGTTGATTATTTAATATGCATTTTGGGTAGTTGTTCAATTTTTTGTCAATTGTTTTTACTTTTAAAGTGGTAAAGAGTGAGTATTAAATACATTTTACTTTATTCATTATTATTTTTTAATAGTAATAGTTTTGAATTTTTATATAAGTTTTAATTGTGAATTATTATTTTAGAGTTTCAATTTGGTGTGCTTTGTGGATAGCATAGTGTTAAAGTGTTTGTAGTCAACTAATGTTTATTAGTTGTATTTTTAAATAACATCTTTTAAATTGATTATTAAATATGTTAATTTGGGGAAAAAATAAATTTTTGTTTTGTGATTGATGTGGTGTTATAGGGCAGGAAATACGATCAATACATTAATGTATTATTGTATTTTCTTGTAAATAATTTTTAGCTTAAAATAATTTTATTTTATGCATTTATTTATTATTTTATAATATATATTATTTGTAGGTTTTTTATATGTAATTAATATTATAATATTTTCAATTATTTTATTTTAACTGTTTGACTGTGAATAGTAATTCTTACCCCTCCGCTAGCCAACACTTTCCCTACTGTTGCACTCACTCCAGTTGGAATATTGATTTTTACACCTCTGCTATCTCAGTGTTGCACTCACTGGAGTGGGGTAGTAATTGTTACCCCTCCGATATCCAACACTGCCCCTACTGTTGCACTCACTGGAGTAGTACATTTTTACCCCTCCAGTATCTAACCATTATGCTACTGTTGCATTCAGTGAAGTGGGAAAAGTAATTTTTACCCTTCTGCTATCCAACACTTTCCCCACTGTTGCAATTATTGGAGTGGGGATAGCAAGTTTTTACCCCTCCGCTATCCAACACTTTCCCTACTGTTGCACTCAATGGAGTTGGAATAGCAATTTTTACACCTTCGCTATCCAACACTTTCTCCTTAGTTGCACTCTTTTTAGTGGGATTAGGAATTTTTACTCCTCTGCTATCCAACACTTTCCATACTGTTGCATTCTTTGGAGTGGGAATAGTCATTTCTACCTCTCCGCTATCTAACACTGTCCCTGCTGTTGCATTTACTGGAGTGGGAATAAATAATGTTACCCCTGTGCTATCCAACAGTTATTCTACAGTTGCATTCATTGAAGTGGGAATAGTAATTTTTACTCTTCCGCTATCTAACACTTTCCCTACTGTTGCTCTCACTGGAGAGGGAATAGTCATTTTTGCCCCTCCGCTATCTAACACTTTCCCTACTGTTGCACCAAATGGAGTTGGAATAGTAAATGTAATTATTTTGCTATCCAAAACTTTCCCTACTGTTGCACTGTTTTTTAAATATTTTAAATTATTTATATATTTATTTTGTTTTTATATCATTTTAAAGTTTAAAAATAAAATTAAGATAATATTTTAATAATTATATATATATATATATATATATATATATATATATATATATATATATATATATATATATATATATACATTATGTTTGTGTGGTATTTTTTTATTACGTTTATTTGTTAAAATGTATATTAAATGTGATTTATGTTGTTAAAATTAATATTTAATATATTTAATAAAGGGCCAGATTCTTGGCTAGGGGTTACAAGACAGCAGTGGTTGATAGGGCTATTACTAAAGCTAATGCCCTTTCCCGTGACCGAGCCTTGCAGCCTAAAGTCCACTGTACGCCTACCACCCCTAATGACCAAACAGTCAGATTGATTTGGGCCTACAACAAGCAACATGGGGCGCTGGGGAAAATAGTCTCCAAACATTGGAATTTGGTGAAATGTGATCCAGTGATAGGGGACAGAATTTCAAACACCCCGTCTATCACATATAGGAGAGCATATTCAATGCAAAATGCCCTAGTTAAATCTAGCCCTGAAGTCCCTACTAGTAAGAATTGGTTAGGGAAGAGTAAGGGCTTTAGGAAGTGTTCATCCTGCAAGGCCTGTCAGCATGGATTGAACAAAACAGAGTATGCGATCCCTTTCACCCCCAATACACGTAAGATTAAAAAACAACTTACCTGTAAAAGCGAGTATGTGGTGTATGTGCGGGAGTGTCCGTGTGCCCTGCGGTATGTTGGTAGTACCAAACTGCAGGTGCACAAGAGGATACTCCAGCACATAAGGGCCATCAATACAAATGATCCAGCATATCCGGTGGCCCGCCACTTTAAAGAACACCACAACAATGACAGTTCCCTGTTGCGCTACTATGCCATTGACTGTGTTGGTCCTCTTAAAAGAGGAGGTGACAGAGATGGAGCTTTAAGAAAATTGGAGACCAGATATATACTGGAAATGGACAGTCGAGCCCCAGGGGGGTTGAATTCCACGGAAGATTTTTACACGTGTCTATGACACAAGTAAACCACCGCAAACATCTGTGTTCTTTCCCCTTCTGGTAGTTGGTTGCCCTCCATTATACAATCTTAGTGTACCTGTCTATCTTCCTATCAAGATATATATTCTTAACAGTATAATATCTAGAGGTTCGGATGGTTTAAGTGTGTAGTGCAGCCTAGGCTTAGGCTGCACTTGGATGTACTAAGAGCTTAACACTTTGACTTTACAGAGAGAACCAATAAGTAAGGTTATATAGAGAAAGAGCTGAAAACAATTTCACAGATTCACATAAAACTAAAAAACTTTCACATAAAAATACGTGCACAGTTTTTCTTTTCTCTCACCGCTCACTTAGTTACATCCATGGCAGGGTCAGGTCCAACTGACATCATCAGAGCTACTTGGAGGTTCGGGGGGCAGAGGCTGCGATGGTCTCCTTTCCTTGTGAGGGGTTAACATCTCCTCTGCTCCCAAACTATCCAGCTCTGCGCATACATATGAGCAACCAATATGTGCAATAATTGTGGGATGCTGCGACCTTAGTGTTATGGTTCAAATGCATTTATGCAGTAATATCTTTCATGCTCACTACAGGTCTCATCCCGTGTAAATAGTGCTGTGTTTACATATATATTTATTGTCAATATGCTTGTACAGTCATGGTTTTAACATATAGATTTATATATTTATAACACGTTATTTATGGATTTATATTTTTATACATTCCTTTAAAATTCGATGTTATACATGATTTTGTATAAGAAGTGTATTGTATATAATGTATATATTTAGTATCATATTAATTATTCGCATGACACAACTTGCACTTTGCACAATGGCGTTTATTCTGCATTATTCATCCATTGGATTACCCAGTGACTCCTGCTTTGAATTGTTTACAACAATTAATTTGCATTTTGCACTTTCAATATTATCAAGTGTATTCTTTGCAGTATGTGCGCAGATTCAGGGATTATCCCATGATGGGCGTTGCTCACAAACCTTTTGTCTATGTCTATGACTCAGTGTGACATGTGACCACAACCTACCAATGAGAATGTATTTTCACTGAGCACTAGCACTTTAAAAATTGCCTCTTCCCCAGCGTGCGTCATGTGATCAAGGCCTCTGTGTAGGCCGAAACGTCATGCTGTGGTGTGCCGCTTCCTCGAGGAAATAAAAATTACTGCTCACTGCACCTGAGGTCTCCTCTCTTCTTCCTGCGCAGCGGTATCCAGGACTGGGCTCCGGGCGAGAGGTAGCAGGGATTGTCACACATATATATATATATATATATATATATATATATATATATATATATATATATATATATATATATATATATATATATATATATATATATATATATATATATATATATATATATATATATATACATTATGTTTGTGTGGTATTTTTTTATTACGTTTATTTGTTAAAATGTATATTAAATGTGATTTATGTTGTTAAAATTAATATTTAATATATTTAATAAAGAATTGTTTATTTAACATATATATTTAAATGAGTATTTTTTACATCGATATTTTTGATTCAATATTTTTGCACTTACTCGTGTAGGTATGGGAGTCGATATTTTTGTATTCTGTATATTTTTGCTGATGTTTTTAACATCAGTGAACCCCTTATTTACCACTGGGGAATACAGATGCAGATGTTAGGCGGAGGCCAGAGAGAGGCACTCCCTGTGCCAAACCATATGCTTAGTTCTCCAGTCATTTGGGCTTCACTTATTTTTCTTCATTTCCCAACAGGGGTCATTCCGGAAACTCTGAGAGGGCACAGCATAGCAACACCCTTTAGGTACTCTTCCAGTGAAGGATGGGCAAAGGCCAGAGAAAGGCATACTTTTGGCCATGAAGTATGTCTTTCCACTTTGAATCAATTAATATGCTCACTGAAATTGAAGTGACTTTTCAGGTCCCATAGAGGCCGCAGAGTGGGGCATGACTCTCCTGAACAGCTTGCCAAGAGGAACTTAAAAGCAAATGATGG
This sequence comes from Lissotriton vulgaris, assembly GCF_964263255.1. Classification (NCBI taxonomy): domain Eukaryota; kingdom Metazoa; phylum Chordata; class Amphibia; order Caudata; family Salamandridae; genus Lissotriton; species Lissotriton vulgaris. The sequence continues at coordinate 176,918 of NW_028246580.1, forward strand.
GGAGGAGCCAGACAGACAACTTTCTTGTGCAGGACACCAAGTCACCGAAATCTCCGCTCTATTTTCTTTTTCTTGAAAAAATATAATTCATGGGTTCAGGGGTAGATAAGGCTATCAGGTAGGTTAAGCAATAACACCCTTGATCGGGATGAAATGTAAAATCGTGGGGAGGTCAGACAGAAACATGTTTATCTAAACATATTCGAGTATCTGATGTGCTCTTAACTCTTGGTGGTTTAGACAAGTGGGCAACACTTCTCGGTCAATCCCATGTCTACCTCCACAGAAAGCTGAAAGACTGTTGTTTGAATAGTTGAAAGAGGTATCCCATTCATTTCATGGGAGTGCTAAGTGCCTTTATTTCAACCTAACTTAGGGGTTCATTAGGATGGCGGTCGGATTTGAGTCTGCCCACCATCCTAGCGGTCCTGCACTCCAAATCAGGATGCAACAGCCACCGTGGCTGCCGCATCCAGCGTTTTAACATTGCGGATGGTGCTGCTGGTTGCACCACCACCGCAGTATTGAAAAAGGCATGTTGTGCATTTCCATGCTCAACGTGGCAGGCACCACTCGGTGCCACCCAGTGCAGCGACACACCCCCAACAAGGGGGACCTGCAACAGGCCCCAAAACCCAATCCTCACCAGACTTTCCGTGGCGGCCTCGCCGCCATGGTAAGGTGCCTGGCCACACACATCCTAATATGGTGGACCGTGCCTGCTAGGCACCGCCACCATGTTAGTGGCCCTGCTCCACACACCAGGCAATTGGCGCGATTGCCACCACCAGAAAAGCAGCAGACAGACTTTGCATCCTCTGCGATACCGACGCCATCATAATATGGCAGTGGGTAAATTCCAATGTGATGGCGTGATGCTCGCCACCGCCGGCCTGGCAGTGGTGATCATTCAGCCATCGTAATGAGCCCCGTAGATCTAAAACATTTATAATTACAACCTCAATTTTGCAGACTGTGCAGGATAGTCAGCTACAATGCCATCCTTGGGACATGGGAGAGTTCTCCACAACAATATATTTAAAAAATAATGTTTTCTGTTTCTTCTGAAATATAAAATTAATAAAACATCTTTGAAAAAAAACAAGTAAGTTTAGTGCTGAACAATGGCATTTAGAAGCAGTTTCAGATTTTCAAGGGGCCTTCCCCTTACACCAAAGTGGTCAAATAGGAGAGTGAAGGAGCATTTTTCAGTGACAATTTTGTAGCAATTAGCTCAAGAATGATTCAGCCAACAAGGAATTCTATTAAGATTCAAATTGAGATTACCTGTCGTTTCTTAGGATATATGCAGCTCATGTTTCTGGCACCTTTTAGCTTCAAACTACAGCTATGTCCACGAGGTGTTTTTGTTTTTTTGCAGGGGGGGCCGGAGGGTATTGTGGAGGGCAGAGTGTCTCTTAGGAAGCTCGTTGCTTGAGGCCTTGCCCTCCAAGTCCATGGCCCCTCTTCACATGGCATTATTTAGTTGTCGATTGGCAGGTCTGGTACTAGCATAGGATTTAGAGGGTCTTGTTAAAATGCCTTCTTTCTTACACCCTGGCTTATATTCAGAAGGTACAAATGCAGAGAAATCCAATTGGAGATAATAAATGTTCTAGTATTGTTTTCCGATAAAAAGGTACCTCACTTGTGTAGTTAAGGTTAGTTCCTGCAAATTAAAACGGGCCAAAACACAACATGAATACATCACATTTTGGGCCTTGCTTAGCCGGTACCTGCAAATTTTTTTATAATAAACACCTAGGGGAATCCTGTGTGGGATGACTTGAGTGGCTCGCACCACGTTTTCTATTCAAAATCCCTTGTAAACCTCAAACTTTAACAAAAAAAACACAGTTTCCTCATATTACTGTGACAAAAAGTTCTGCAATCTACAGGGAGACACAGATTTCCCTCTACACAGCATTCCCCCAAGTCTCTTGATAAAAATGGTACCTCATGTGTACGAAGCTCAGTATATGGGTGGACATGGTAAGAGTATGTGTGTGTTGGCGATGAGCAGAGTGGTATTATTGACACTCAACATGCTCGGGATATAAATGGAGAGTGCAATTGGGTGCTTAAAGGATTTTCACAATCTATGGCACAAGCTACAAAATCTAATTGGTATGAGTTAAAGTAATAGCGATTTGATAACTGATTGATGCAAATTTGATACAACCTGTGTTAAAAACGGCGGGTTTGTAATGTCGCTAAGAATCATAACCAACGAGATGGGAAATGAATGAACAGTGGTTGCATGTCTTCACAGGTGCATTGACGGCAACAGATGGTGCCAGCAGGGGATTGATGGTAAAAAAGAAAAATACCCCTTGAAACGGTGGGAAGCTGGTACGAGGGCCCATGGCTAAATAAATATTTAAATTACCGATATATTGGTCAATTCGTTCACCTGATAAACCAGTACCTGTGTTTGTATAGAATGTGCTAACTGGTTGGTGGTTTTAATTGATACCATTTTTTTTGTGCTTGTTTGTTTGTCAGTCACTCCGTGTACAAAGTTTAAAGTCCAGTGAGGTGATTTTGACCTCGAGCCCTGACGAAATTGCCACAACAATTGACAGGCAATGAAACATGTTGGCCCATCTTGAATTGGTCTGCAACATGCAGTTGGTTTTAATCCTTGAGTAATCTAACGGTTCTGAATACAATTTCTGCGCCTTATATGTGAGTCTTAACTCAATTTTATTTGGAGATACACTTTATTATTTTACATATCATGGGGTCTTCTTTTTCTTGATGATACACGTATCACCATTTTTCACTTCCTATAATTTTCTGTACTGAACACTCCTTCTTTTATTTTCTTAAAGGTGAGAAAGTCACCAATGATGAGAAACGTGGGCAAGCTGGTGAGAACCTGCCAGTAGCTCCTCTGGTGTAGTGGACGTAAGGGACTTTCTCACCTCCACACACATTTTTTCTTGTGCCTTTATATGCACCTTTTTAAATCAAGGGTATATTGGTAATGAGTTGACTGACAAACTGACATTTATGAAGATACATTGAATTTCTTGCAGGTGTTTAGAACTGGATAAGACTGGTACATTGTGTAGATCAGCTATTGGGTAGAGGTGGATACCCCCCAGTGCCAGTTTGATACTAAAAGAATGTATGTTGTCCTGCATAATCAGATCTTTTGTTATTTATAGTAGGTAGGCATAGTACCTGCTACAGGAAACGGCCCTAAACACAACATGGATACATCACATTTTTTCACTCAAAACTGGCCCTTTTTTTTGCAAGGTGGACAGCTGTGGATTTTGGGCCCTAGCTTAGCTGGCACCTATAGAAACATAGCATGTATTTTTTTAACTAGACACCTTGGGGAATCCAGGATGGGGGACTTACATGGCTCTCACCAGGTTGTTTTACTCAGAATCCCATGCAAACGTCCAACTTTGACTAAAAACATATTTTTCTCACAATTCTGTGATGAATCTAGAGTGAGCCACAAATGTCCTTCTATCTAGCATTACCCACATCTCCTGATAAAATCTATACCTCAGTTCTGTTAGTAGGCCTAGTACCCACAAAAGGAAACGGCCCAAAATGCAACATGGATACATCACATTTTCCACTCAAAACTGACACATTTTTTGCAATGTGGGTAGCTGTGGATTTTGGACCCTAGCTCAGCCTGCACCCATAGAAACCTAGCAGCAAACCTGAACATTTTTGGAAACTTGACAACCAGGGGAGGCCAGGGTGATGTGCCTTGTGTGGATTCGACAAGGATTTCTTACCCACAATGCCCTGTAAACCTCAAACTTTGCATGAGATCATACATTTTCCTTACATTTTTGAAATGGAAATTTCCGGAATCAAAACTGACAAATTTTTTGCAATGTGGGTAGCTGTGGATTTTGGACCCTAGCTCAGCCTGCACCCATGGAAACCTAGCAGCAAACCTGAACATTTTTGGAAACTAGACAACCAGGGGAGTCCAGGGTGATGTGCCTTGAGTGGATTCGACAAGGATTTCTTACCCAGAATGCCCTGTAAACCTCAAACTTTGCCTGAGATCATACATTTTCCTTACATTTTTTAGATGGAAACTTCCAGAATCCGCAGGAATAGACAAAATTCCTACCACCCAGCATTACCCGACTTGTGCCAATAAACAAGCTGAGCCACTGGCTGGACCTAGTCCCAGTGATAGGAATAGATCAAACCAAGGCCAATGGGAACCCTGACCTTTCACCTCTGCTGTTGGCCCTGGCAGCAGGCATTGTGATGCCAGAACTCAACTGTAATAACTTATAATAGTCAAGTTCTGACGTTGTTTCTTTATAATCTGCACCTGGGTGCTTCACAAGTCACTGAAAATAAAGAAATTAGAGACTGGCATTTATACATGGATTATTGAATCCCATGTATTTTGTATAGATTTAAAGATGAGTGACAGTGAATTATCGGTATGTTTTTCACAGAAGGTATCAGAGTGACATCAAATTCCCAACCAGCGCGAAGCCCAAGTTGTCTATGATGTCACTCAGAACCCAGATGTGAAAACATCCCTGTAATTCTTTTTTTACCCATCTATAATTTTATATGTATGGCCCCCAAAATCATCTGCGCCTGCTTTTAAGTGATATGCAGGAGCAGAGGAGTAACGGGTGAGGGATATATGGCATGGCCTCTGCTATGTATCCCTGTGTAAAAGGTAAAAAACGTAACTGCCATCCTTGACCAACCCCAACCACCTTCCCCGCCTTCATTCCCTCTGCTGCAGCTGCAGTTGTTGTTCTCATTCAAAGCAGACAAGCCCAGCTGTGCTGACAGGCTCTCAGAGAGAGCGCAAGCCTGGCATGGAAGGCCTTAATGACATAGCAACAGTGGGTAACGAGTTTTGTTAATAACTGTTGCTATGCCATAGACGTGAGTTATTACATTTCGAAACTGAAATAAACGAAGGCGACTCTCTATGAGAGCCATACATAACAGAGCGATAAGCAATATAAAGCATAATTGCGTAGTAACCCTTCATTGAAATGAACATTATAATTCTAAGCCTGGGTGCTTTAAAGTTGACTTTTCAACTACGCAATAATGTAAACCTAGGTAAAAAGAAATTAATCTACGACAACTGGAATCTAAACAACCACAGTGAAAGTACAGTTATGAAAGCAATGTTAAAAGAGAAAAAACTGTGAAATTCGAAAGTTATGCTTAGTTACTGAATCCTTACCTCACACTACAGTCATGAACAGCATAACTTGCACGCAAAAGACAATGCTTATGACCTCACAAAAACTATACCACCACTGAGTAAGAACACATGATAGCACAATACATCATGCGACTACACACACCCAAATAGGGAAATCATTCTTCCCATTGATAATATTAAAGATAAAGTCATATATTGATGTCTTCAGCGAGGTCGTTATGTGATGCGTCACATTGTGAATGAGGAATAGGCTGCAGTCCTGATTGGCAAACATTAAAACTGACCCATCTGTATTGGAAGGAAACAGTAATTTTGTGTTTTTATTTTAATAAACCAGAATCTTGGGAGGCTCGTTTCTATAAAATAACATTAAATGTATGCAGAGCCATGTCAAAACGACATGGAGCACACACACTTACTTAGCAGTGGATAGTGCTTAACTTGAGCCGGTGGTTGCCTGCGGGGCCCACTGGCACTTATTTTTTCCTCAACAAACTTTGAAGGGAGAAGAAAAAACACAAAATGGGTAAGGAAGGAGGAAGAGAAACATTGAAAACAGTTACAAAATGAGAAGGCTGAGGTTAAAAAGAATGTTTAGAAATGAAGTAAAGGAGCAGGGGTTGGATAGTGGATTAAGAGGCCTGGGGTGGTCGCATGACTTTGCAGCCTTGATAGTGAGCACAGAATGCATTGAAATCTTCACCAGGTAATGTGGGATCGCATATTTGGTTAATGTCCCCACCATGGGAGTGGAGTTCAGAGTCTCCCCTGACCCAACAGTGTGGTGAGCCACTTGCATTACACTAGTCGAGACCATAACATTTTATTAGATCACTCTGATCTTCACAGACAGCTGTTAGAGAAAAAGAAACACGGTATATTGATACATGAGGCATGACTAAAATGAGGCATGACTCTGATTCACCCTACTAAGTATAGTTCACCTAGGAAGAAAATCAGATGTCAGCATGTTGGCCTTGTACTGCTACCTAATTCACAATAGTTTGAAGCATGCTTTTCCAGAGGGGATGTTGGCAGCTTCCTTTAAAAATAGCTTATAACCTTTCTTTAGATTTTTTAATTTTACTATTTCTCCCTCCAGCTTCAAACAATATAGTCAGTGACGTAGCCAGTGTGTCATGGTCCATAGTGCAAGGATTGAAATGCTCCCCAGCTGCTGTTTGACCTCTGAAATACAGCTCTAATCAGGGTCTAGTTGGCCCCTAAGGCTTCTGGAACCAGTGACATTACACATGCTGCACCAAGGGAAACTATGCACCTGAACATAGCCTAAAATTAATTTCTTTACTCAACAATAATCTCATTTAAAAACAATCCACTAATACTGCACATTCGTGCTATAATGTCTATACTCTCAATAGGTAAGAAATGAAGATGGGATACGTGTTAGCTCACCTATTTATTTGTAAGATCATTAAACTTCCTTCCACTGATGTGTGATTTTCTTGGTAAACATTTGGAATGATTCAAGGACATGCTGTATGAGTAGGTGTGACTTGCTCTTTAGACTCAATTCTTACTCATGGAATTGAGAAGTACTACAGGTGTCGGTCAGAGGAAAATCTTTGAGAATCGTCCAGTGTCTGTAACCTGGCTCCATGCTACTTACAGTTGCTTTGATCCTACTGTTAGTCATCAGATTGGCACCTTTAATGGTTATATTCACATGCACTTTAACAGTTTATGTGGAGATGTAGACGTCGTCACTTGACACACCCGAGAGTATAATGGAAGCCATCCATGCCGGCATCACACCAGAATGAGAACAAGCAAATGCAGTAGTCTTGCGCCTTATTATTATGCCAGGCAGTCTTATATCAGACGAAAATATTTAACACATTATGCTGTATTGTGGGTGCCCCTAACCTTGCGGGGCGGGGTGGGATGGGCTTGACGGGTTTTGTTGTGCCACTGGCAGATGGCATTAAATTGACTTATTGAAGCAGCACCGTGAATTATATTCCAGTAAACTAAGTGGCAATTTCTGAATACGTGGTGCTCAACTAGCTATCTGTTATGGCGTGTGGCATAAAAATAAACGATAAAAAATAGATTTTATTGGGGTATCAACAGAAAAAAGCATTTTATCGAAATCAATTTGACTTCTTATGAGCACCCCTTTTATAACAATACATTCCATGTCTCCCAGTTAGTGTCAGAGTTGATGCCAGTGATAAGGGGTTAGGAACTGTTGTCACACTCTGTAATTGTAAAAAAAATGTTAGCCTGACCTTAGGTGGTATAAAAGTTCAGGAATTTTCTTTAGGGCATTTCATTTTAGCTCAGAACTAACCAGAACCATTGTAAATTTTAATCAGGTCGAGTACACACTCTGAAAGACTCACTGCAAGGCTTTCAATAAAATTACTTGAATATAATTTCACAGTAGTACACTTGGCTGGTTTTACAAACATAGGATCAGTCTGTTTATTTTCAAGGTTTACCATTGTAGAAAAGAATATGCAGTTGTACACTGATTTTGAAGAGAGTGTAATTTATTTGATTGAGTTCAATGACCAAACGTATTTCCAAAAATGAGAGGGTGAATGCTCTATCTGGTGACAATGAGTTGTGTGTAGTCTCTCGGTAGGTTACACATGGCTGGCCTATAAAGAGGAATCTTTCAGGTGATCTGCAAATATTTTATAAAATTTCACCAGAATTATCTTTAGTTCATTGGATTCTTTACAGAGGAGAACATGAGAACCTTCTAACGTTTTAAGGAATCAATTGCCGGATTTGACCCATGTTGTATATTTGGGCATGAGCTTGAACGAGAATAGGTTATGTGAAACCTACTTGCATATAAGGTGAAAAGCTGTGAAATATGCAATAAAGGTGATACAAATCTGACTGTGAGAACTCCAGCAATGGTAGCGGTGGAGCTAATCTGAAAGGGTTTTGAAGAAGTTATATCCTTTTCTTGTTTCATGAGCAAATATATTTTGGTCCTGGTTCACTGTAGATTCAAGAGGATCCAAGTAGAACTCGTCAGAGTTCTCAACACAGACGTAGTGATTGATCTTCTCACAATTTTAGTCACAAATATTAGTGTGCAATTCATTTCAGATGTAATGTTACAATTTCTTAGAGAGACAGGAATTGAACATAAGTGGAACCAGTCTTTCCCACTCTCAAGGAAAATGTCTTACAGAAAAGGCCAACAAATGGTTGGTGAAACAATCAGCCTAACTTTAGCTAATGGATCTTAAAACTGCAATTCAAGATGTTATCAGAATATCATGCCACCACACATTACACACCCTATCACAGGTATTTCACTTTCTCAAGATCTTAGGAGTCATGTTCCAATTGCATAAATAGAACCTCAGTGAGTCAAAAGGTCAAGGTCTGATCCCACCTGAAAATCTTGCATGAGAAAAGTGGGTGATTTGGTACATAAAAAAACAAATTGAAGTTTGTTCCAAACATAGGGGCCCATTACGATTGCGGTCTTTCCGCATCCTCCGGGCCAGCGGAAGCCACCGCCGGCCCGGAGGATGCGGAATAACCGCAGCGAACCCACCAAAGGCCCACCGCCACATTAGGATCGCTGGTGGGTCCTGGTTTCCATCCACAGCTTTTCCGCCGCGGTTGGCTTACAACCGTGGCGGAAAAGCTCTAATATGGTGGCCGTGTCTCTCAGACAACGCCAGCCATATTAGGATAGGCTTTAAAAAGTGCTTTTCCGCAGTGGGTTTTCCGCTGTGGAAAAGCATGTGTAACTTCACTGCGGGGGCCCTTTGCGGGCCCCCTTGGTGAAGAGGGAGTGGGGGGTGCACATGGGGGGTACCTATGGTACCCCCTTGCATTTGTATGCAGAAATCGGCAGGCACCACACGGTGCCTGCATCTTTATGCATACAAATGCAATGTATGCATTTTTACCATTACGGCGGGTGCAGCTTGAAGCCGCACCTGCCGCAATGGTAAAAATAGAGGATGTGACCGCCAGGGTGGCGGTCACATCCTAATTAGACAGGAGGGAACTCCGCAGGCCATGTGGAGGTTCCCTCCTCCTCTATGGTCGCGGACGGACTCAAGTCCGTCCGCGATCATAATGGGCCCCTTAATGTGCCTAATTCACAGAACTAACTTAAGACAAAATCCTAAACTTACAACCATTTTGGTATTCATAGAATCCACTTACTCATGTTGGTATAAACAGAAGGCACTTACTCATTTTGGTATTCACAGAAGGCACTTACTCATTGATAAGTACGTGCCTTTTGTGAATACAAAATGAGTAACGTACACAGTTTGGTATTCACAGAATACCAAAATGAGAAAGGGCCTTCCGTTTATACCAAAATGAGTAAGTGTCTTCTGTGAATACCAAAATGGTAATAAGTTTAGGATTTTGTCTTAAGTTAGTTCTGTTAATCGGGCCCAATTTGTTTAACAGATTAAGTTGCAGATATTTTCAAACTGGTAATTTTCTTAGAATCAACATTCCAAGCTTTGGTCAGGAAAGATCATTTGAAATTTAGTGATCTTATCCCACTTCTGGTACACTTAGGGGCTTATTTATGAGAGCCCCTCGTCACTTTCGTACCACGTAAAGTGGTACTTGCATGACACAGGACTGACCTAAAGATTTATGAAGCCAGGCAAAGCCCCCCTGCGTGGTTTTGAGTGGCCTCATAAATCATGATTAATGCAACGCAGTTCAAAATGCTGCATCTACTTAATCTGCACCTGGGAGGCATTCCATGGACATTGCACGGGGCTTTCCCACATTCCCCCCTTGGAATTTGGTGCTGCCCTAGATTTACAAACTGATGTAAACCTGGGGAAGCATCAAATCTGTACAACTCCCGAAGGTGAGGTGTAACGAAGAGAAATATGTTTATTTTGCCCCTTTTTCCCTTTTTCCATGTGTGCTGCATTTTGCATTACACATAGAAAGAGGAAACCACCTCACAAGATTGTTTTTTTGAATGAAGGTGCTCCCTCCAGCACAAAAACAATTCTGCTGGCAACGGACGCACCCTTGCACCATGGTACAAATGTGCCTACGTTGGTGCTAGGCTGCCAAAACAGCATCAGTGCAGGCAGAAAGAACAGAATTGCATTGTGTTGCTTAAATATGGTCCATTCGTGTACTTTCACTTTAGCATAGGGCAGTGCAGAAAGAAGCCTTGCTGTGCTGCCCTACGCCAAAATGCCATAAATGAGGCCCTTAGTTTATTCACCATAGCAGGTTAGAAGTAGACATTGAGAATGAAAACAGTCAACTGCAATCGCGAATATGAAGCCATAGGTGAAAATCATAGAGTATTCAAGATTATATTTAATGTTTGTGAGGTAATCTTGTTCAATGACTCTTTATATTTAGCGTTTTATGTGTTTTTGGTATCATTCAATTTTGCAAAACGATATAGGTTCAATTTGGTTATATTTATTTGTAGAGAAGGAAACAATAAAAAAGCAAGCTCCCCCTAGGATTTTCAACAGAATTCAGGGGCAGTGAAGGTTTACAACTTGAACAGACGGTCAACTTCCCCCAAAGACCTTATTATTCACTTTTCTCTCGCAATATGAGGTTAAAAAAAAAAACAATTAAAAAGCATGAATACACAGCTCTGTCACCTAAAACCCTGGGACACCGTATGACATTCATTGAGAAACTTACCCCATATCCAATTCTGCCCTTCCCTCACATCCCTCACACCAGCACTCTTTGGCAACCTGTAAGAATACAATAGCACTCACTGAAAGTGCAAATATGACCGCGACCTTTGCCGAGTCTCTCTTGAAGTCTGCTATGAAGAGTCAGCCATCATCGTATGGGTACAGGAGCCCATTTGTAATAGTTTCAAATATTTTGAACAGGTTATCTCATTAAGGGCCAGATGCTCGACAAACAAAATTGTGCAACGCAAATTGCGACTCTTTTGTGAATCGCAATTTGCAAAGTGCAATTCCCAATGTACAACAGTGTATTTAACACTGTTTGATTCCTAATGGGGTCGCAAATTGCGATGCTCATTAATATTAATGAGCTTCTCGCAATTTGCGAACCCATTGAGAATGACAGCCCTCCCATGGATGGTGGCCTGCTGGGCTCAGCAGACCACCATGTCTGGGGCTGCTTTTTAATAAAGCAGCATTCTGTTTTATTAAATGCAGCCCATTTTTCTTAAAGGAAAACGGGATTCATTTAAAAAAGAAAAATGAAATCCTTCAGTTTAGTTTTTTTAAGGGCAGGCAGTGGTTTCTGGGACCAGGGACCACTGCATGCTCTTAAAAAATATTTCCAAATATACTCACATAGGGGAAGAGGTCCCCTGGGGACCCCTTCACCATTGCGAGTGGTTTACCTCCTACTTGAAGTAGGTGGTAAACTGTGAGTGTTTTGCGGCCGCAAATGCGGTCGCAAAACACTAATACATAGCAAGTTGACTCGCAAATGCTACTTTGTGAGTCAGGGACTCGCAAAATAGCATTTGTACATGCTATTACCGATTTCTGCAGCCGCAAACGGGAGGTTCTCCTGTTTGCTGCTGCAAAAAAGGGTCGTACATCTGTCCCTAAGTGGCATATTTAACAAATATTCACGCAGCACAATGCAGCAAGCCACCTTGCTACGCTGTGATGCGTGAAAGTGAGAGGGCAGGAATGTGCCATATTTCACATTATACAACACATTCCTGCTCTCTGGCTGCAATGGCACAAAATCTGCTGCCTAGTACCATGCAGTGCAAGGGTGCCTGCATTGTAGGCAGGATTCTTTTTTTATAGGAAGGGGCACCTTCCTGCACAAAAAAATCCTCAAAGGCATCTTCCTCTTTCTAAGTGTGTTGTACAATCAAGCACACTTAGAAAGAAGAAAAAACAAGGAGAAATAAATATTTTTTTCCTCTTTTTGACTCTGGAGGGGAGGTGCATAGTTCTGACGAATTCCCCAGTTTAGCAGTATTGGTAATCTGGGAATGTGTCAGAGGCATGCATGGATGCGTGGGAACACCCACGCTCCACTCATGGAGCACCTGTCTGCTGCATAGTAAAGCAAGATAGACATTTGCACTGCCTTGTGTTACACTAGATTTTTCTAGCCATGTAGGGGCATACAAGGGGGCCTTGCATGACTTGGTAAATCTCATTTTAGGTTTTGTGTCAGCCTGGGGCTCCTTGCATGGCACAGGGCGATGCAAAACCTTTCAAGTTTGGCCTGCAATTTGGTGAAAAGGAGAGCAATGACAGAGACCCATTTAACTTGGTATGCATCCATTTTGTGCTCTGTGGTAAGAGTTAACTTTTTCCATACTCAGCAAGTCTCATAGTCCGTGAAGTCATGTGCTCCAGGACTCCATCTGTGCCTCATAGAGAGAGTATTGCCTGCAGTCCCACCCCTAGGGCCATCAACATTTGAAGTCCTATTTGTTTTTGTTGACTTCACCGGATTGGGCAGACCTAGGAAGATGAGCAAAGGGAGATATGGTATTTGTGTGTCATAAATTTGGTCCATATCATTTAGGACAGGTGTCCAATAATAGGACAGCTTTGGGAAGTTCCAAAGCAAAAACAATAAAGTGCATGCACCTCTGCAGCCTCTCCAAAATTCTTTGCTGCGTTCAGGGAACCATTTCTGTATTCTGGCGTGTGACCAGTACCAATATGACAGATAAAACAAGTCAAAGAAAATCTGTAGAATTTAGGGTACAATGTTATTTAATCAGAGAGTACTCAACCACATCATTGGTATACATTACATGAGAAATATCCATTGATATTCATTAGTGCCCGGAGGGAAAAGAGGAAAAAAAGGGGTGATGTGGTAGGAAGTGATGTAGAATAGGGAGCTTGGTGCAGGTCAAAAATACATTATTTACAAATGAATGAATTACATGGCTTCCCACGGGAGCCAAACATAGGTATCATACATGATCATAACGTTTTTCAAACAACCAGACTTCTGACGTGAGCTGTATTATTCTTGCTAGGGTTGGAAGCTGGTAGGTGAGGGTGATTATTCCCTTACAAACGGGTCTTCTTCAGGATGGGAAAAGACGGGTGGGCAGAGTTCCTAGAGGGTGGTATAAAAACAGTAGTTATTGAGGGTCCTAAAGGGATCCCGTGAATATAGTACATAGAGGATCATGTCATTTTGGCTGAGTCAGTTCAAAACAAAACAACTGTAAAAATAATTGTAAAAATAATTATAAAAATAGCCAGTGTGGACTAAATACAGTAACATTAGATGCTTAAAAAACGTTCAAATAAGCACAGTGAAACCGTCGCCAAATCGCAGAAAAATGATCGTAAATACAGTGGCCCCCCAGTAGTGGACATTGGCTTTCACACGGAGGCACTTACTATACACATGATGCGTGCCTTCATTTTAGCATTGCTGATGTTATCTCTAAGTGAACACACTGGCTATTTTTAGAATTATTTTTACAATTACTTTTACAGTTGTTTTGTTTTGAACTGACTAAGAAAGCCATGGCATTACCAGTTGTGGGTGCTAGCCACTGCCTGGACCATGAAGTGCAAATGTTTCTTGGAGGAATCCTGTCCCCATTTCACCAAATAGCGGAGATGCAATGCCTGGAAGTATTGAGTATTGTTAGGCACTCCCAATCCCCCTTCCTTTGTGATTCGGAAACACAGGATGTGGCTCATGTGAGGCCTTTTCCCAGCCCACACAGACCTGGGTATGTCAGGTTGCAATGTTTTAAGAGTGTTATGAGGATGGGTCAGTGAGAGCATTCGGAACATGAATAGCACCCTGGCCAGTACAGTCATCTTTAAGGCTGCTATGTGACCTATCCAGGGAAATCCTGTGTCTGTGCCAGTTAAATAGTTTTGCTTTGGTTTGACAGAGGAGTCCGCAATAGTTGATCTCCTCTGTACTGTGTGCTATGCTGGTAGACCTAAATATGGAACAAAAGGCTCTACCCAAGCCACTGGGTACTGATCTGTGAGTTGTTCTTGATGGTTGTGGGAAACCGTTAAATTAAATATATGTGAGATTTGAATGATAATCTTAAATCCAGAGACTTCCCCAAAACCGCGCAGCTCAGATATGAGAGCAGTGATGTGAGCGGCTCTGTCAGGACCCCTATCCCGCCATTTGAGTATAGACTAATTGTGTGGGTATCCCCGCCAAACCACACTCATAGGTATTTGTTTTGGCTGTAATGCATTTCATCAAGGTTCCAACAATATTGCAAAAAGGAGTGGCAAGAGGGCATCCCCGTCTAGTCCCGCTCTGTATAGGGAAGGAGCCGGAGAACACCCCCCCATTGACCCGTACATGGCTCTGGGAGAGTTGTAGCCACTCCCAGACCCATTGGTGGAACCTACTTCTGTATCCAAAGTGTTTCACAGCGTGTGACAGATATGCCCAATGAACTCTATTAAATGCTTTTTCAGCATCAATAGCAAATAGTAGTGGTTACTTTTGGGACCCCGCAGCCTCGTCTATAATACGTAATATGAGTTTGTTGTTGTACCGGCAGTTTCTGTTTGGGATAAAGCTTGCTTGATCCGGGTCTAACAGGTGGGACATGTAGGGTTGCAGTCTCACTACTAAAATGCTGGTGAAAAGCTTGGTATCAACATTTATCATGAAGCAGGGCCTATCCAAGCTGCAAAGTTTCTTATTCCGCCCTGGTTTGAGGAGGACCAGAATAGAGGGCTTCCAGCACTGATTTTTTCAGGGGCCCACTGTCCATAAATGAGTTAAAAAGTATTGAGATAAGTGGGGCTGGAGTTTCGCAGAAGGGTTTATAAAAAAAAAGTTGTGTGAATTGATCAGGCCTAGGGGATTTGAGAGATATCAGCTTGGCTATAGCTGAGATCACCTGAGTGAGGATGATAGATTTCACGAGGTTTTCCGCCTGGAGCAGTTTAAGTTTAGCCACCTCTGCCCCTGCTACATATGATAGGATATGCTCATGTTCTCATCTAGATCTTGGGATGTGTAGAGGTTGAGATAGAATTTCTGAGTATCTCCCATCACCTGCTCGCCCTGCTCATCTAGGACGGTATGTAGTCTATCTTTAACAAAGAAGCAAATAGGATGGGGGAACCTTCTTTAACGAAGCACCTGACCACAATAGCCAAATTAATATTTTCCCTTTAAATCCGAAGAAGGGAACAGTGTGCACACCGAAAACCACCCACCATCACAATGGTAGTTCTGTACAGAACTTGGAACACAAATTGGATTTTTAAGCAAAGGTGCACCACATTTAAGAAATGTGCAAACTAAATCTCAGGTTTGTACACAAAAAATACTAAAAATCACATTCAAAACGATTTTTTATCAAAAAGGACTTTTCTTTATTCACTCCATATGTCAAAGAACACAGCCGACGCGTTTCGCCCCTAAGGGGACTTCTTCAGGGCTGTATTATAACAAAAAAGACAAAACATATAAACAAATCATTAAAATTGTGAATCATCAGATACCTAAGGGTGACAGATCCGACATTCCCCTGTATATACATTTTACCCAAAATCCACAAGGGTGGCCCATTTCCACCAGGCCGACCTAATATTTCAGGTGTCAACTCTCCGACTGAACGATTATCGGAGTATGTGGATGTGTATATACAGCCTTTTGTACAAAACCTTCCTGCATATATCAAAGACACCAAAGATATACTAGCCAAATTTGAGGAATTCACATGGGCCGACAATCTAATCTTTGTCACACTGGATGTCACCAGTCTCTATACATCCATCAAAAAGGAATTTGGTATGAATGCCCTTGAATTCTATCTGGGACAGAGAGCAGCAGAATACTTGGGCCACAATGAGATGTTGATGGAAATGACCAACATCATTCTATCAAAGAACTTTTTTCTCCACAACACCACATGGTACCAACAGACGCAGGGAACTGCGATGGGGTCCCGGTTTGCTCCCGCGTGCGCAGGGCTCTTTATGGGCTGGTTTGAGCGGGAGCATGCCTGGGGCCGTCGGGCAGCACCATGGTCGGACTATGTGATATATTGGGGCAGGTACATTGATGACGTGATCATGTTATGGAATGGACCTGTCCCGGACCTGCTAGCCTACTATGAATATCTGAATGACAACCCCTATAATATACGTTTCACGATGGAACATAACAACAATGAGATTAACTTCCTGGATGTAACATTTTTTGTGGAAGACAATAAGATCAATAGCAGAACCCACAGAAAGGCCACCAGTTGCAATAGCACCTTACACTTTGCGAGCGCACATCCCCCACATGTCATCAACAATATCCCCTATGGGGAGATGATTAGGATGCGACGCAACTGTAGTACACCACAGACCTTTCAGAACAGCATAAATGAGACTACAGAACGTTTCCGACAAAGGGGTTATCCCCCCAAAATCTTGAACCGAGCATTCAATAAAGTCACTAAAGTATCAAGAGAAGTGACACTGGCTCCATCGGAAAAACAACAAAAGAAACAACAATCTAAACAGTCATTCATTGCATTCACGACTGTCTATACGGAGGAAAGTGGTAGAATCTATAACACCTTACGCAAACATTGGCATCTACTCACGGCTATTCCTAGCCTGCAAGGACTCTTGCCTGCCAAACCTAGGGTAACATATAGACGAGGCAATAACCTGAGAAATGCCCTTTGTCCCAGTTACATAACAAGAGAGAAGAAAACGGTCTGGTTTCAAAACAAGTTGCAGGGATTCTACACTTGTAGAGGTTGCAATATGTGTGATTTGGGCAGGGACAAAACTAAGGATTTCTGCTTCAACACCACACGAGTACATAGGATTAATCACTTCATTAACTGTAATACAGAATATGTAGTTTACATTCTGGGATGCCCATGTGGAAAAATCTACGTGGGCAGTACCAAACGGGCATTGAAGGTCAGAATACAGGAACATGTCAGAGCCCATAAAAATAGGGATTTCAAGTACCTTTGACTCATCACATGCAGGACAAACACACCCCACAAGATACCATCTGGTTTATGGGTATAGACCATGTCCCTGTTCATCCAAGGGGTGGGGATAGACTCCTAGCTTTGAGAAAAAGGGATGCAACCTGGATTTGTAGATTAAGAGCACTAGAACTCGGCCACAACTTCGATGATGAGATGCACTATTTTCTGACATAATGTCTTTAGGAACGATTAAGTACTGTTTCATGAATGTGCCATATACAATCTGACCCAGCAGGCTGCTGATAGAAGACTCAATCTGGGAAATATGTAAAATTTGGTGTTTCTTATAAAAAGGTTACAAATACAAAGAAGATCAGAAATTTACATGATACACATGTTCATGCCAATTGTAAAAGGAAAGCAAGACTCTTCTCTCTTTCTTTCTGGTAATCATATATGCCTCCTCCACTCTTTTTTCTCTCTCTCCCCCTTTTTTAATAACAGTTTTGAATTTATAGAACTACAAGAGAAGTAGTGCTATACCATCCGATCGCAGGTGGGGACAACAGTCTTTTGATATATATACACTATAATCATTTAATAATAAGAACAACATCTGAATATAGTTTTCTTGTGCTATCCTACACATCGGCTATCTAACGAAGTCAAATATCTCTCCTTTCTGACTAATTTGTATTGACCACTATAAGATGGCCACCGCCGCGTTTTGGCTGAGGATGGTGATATGATCGGAAAAATAGTTACTCAATATCATTTGGATATCTCTATTGAGTCTCTTGGGCGATTCTACGCATTAATTTATTCTATTAATTAAACCAAAACTATTAATTCAAATATTTTTCCTCTTTTCATTCCGTAGCACTAACGCTCTGATTTTGTCCAGTTTGGAGTGTATCACGCTTTTTCACCATTCCAATATGGCCGCCGTTCCCCTTCTCTTAAGGACGGTGTGTTGGTATCATGAAGTTTATTACTTGTTCAATAAAAGTTCCTTATAGTACTTTGGTTGTCACACTTTGCCTTCGAAATTTGTCAGGGGTCCCTTCCCTTTTGTGATCTGAGCTTATTGCCGCTTTTCTCCAAACATCTGAATGAATATCGTACCAGATGGCCACGGTCCACATTACAAGATGGCAACCGTTTTAAATATGGAGCATGTTCGTAACATCTATTTTGCCACTAGGCATTTACGCACGTGTAACAACTTAGTTAATTACATAGGGTATATAAACCACCACCTTCATTTCTCGGTTCCTACCAGGTTCTATACGGACTGGTCAAGACAAGAGGGGGACCGTTATTGAATCAGGATTATTTTTCCTTCGCGGAGAGTGATTATGCAAATATAGCCGTCATAGTTGTCAGTATACTAGTCTCCACATTTGGTCGTAAAGTACACAGTGACTTATCCCACCTCTATTACCTTTGGATTTACGATGTAGAATGGATGTACGGACGTTTCTATGTCTGAAATTTTTAAAGTTATAACTGAGCGAGGAGATCTAGTTAGAGCCTACAGGGAGGTTCAGAGATGAGGCACAAGAGGTATTAAAGCCGGGTGCACTATCCCCGCTCGTCTCGAAAGTAAACGCACGTCTGGCTCGATGCATGGTATATCAGAGCCAGGTGTTCTAGCCCAGTTGTTTGACGAAAGTTAACTCACGGCTGTATTTAAACTTTATTTATTTATAAATACCTCTCTTGCTCTTTAGAGTCGGCCGCTGATATTTGACTGCCACCGGGTTCTGAATAAGGGACTGCCGATCAGAGCCACTGCTATAGGGCTCAGGTAACAATACATTAAAATATCTGTATCCCTGCCATTTAGATATTAAACTCCACTAGAAATACATAGGGGAAAAGTTTATTCAAGTCGCTTCCTTTCTTCACTTTTATGTCTCCATTGACAGTACGATTGAAGAATATAGGAAGGTTGGTCAACCTTTGGACAAATACAGAGAGTGCTACCTTGGCTGTTCTTTTTACCAGGGAATTTGAACGATGGTTCTCATTATCTCTTCTTTTTTTCTCTCTGTTTAATCATTCCTGTTCTGTTTGATGTGCATTGATAAAACCATTGGCTGTCTTTCTATTTTTTAGACCGATTGGGTATGTTCGGGACTCTGTGTTAGTTTATCAATATTAGCAGAAGTCCATTTGAACCAGCAGAGTGTAGTCATTGATAGATAAATTTAGCCCACTGTACCAGTGATCTTGGGGCACTGAATAGCTCTAAGGCAAGTGATTATCCATCGTAGTCGACTTGGGGGCGCCAAACAGAGGATTATGAAGTCTAGACGTGGGATACTGATATGACCACGAATTAGATTTGGAGTAGATGACAGAGTAATTGGGATTTGCCCTAGTTCAAACAGCCAGCTTAAAATTCCAACCCTCCTGTCTATTTAGACATTGTAAAACACATGGTAATCCCAATACTCGTTTATTCCAACAGTGCGAATTCACGACTCGCCGTAATCCTTTCAGAAATTGAGTGTCTTTGGGTACTACAACGTTCATCCAAATGTAAGTGTACTTTTATAAAACATCTTCCATGCGGACTCTGGTCGTAGATGACTCAGGGGCTCCTTCTAGGGGATAGCTATACCTAGACATGGGACACAGATATGGCTTTGAATTTCTCAGACCTCAACCATATGCTGTTGTCGAATCAAAATTGGTTAGCGAACTTGATCAAGCTATTTTGGTACTTCTTAATAGTCAACATATGGTGATCATAATGCTCTTCTCTTCAACAGTTTTAAATCTACCAATTGATGTAATTCCCACAGAAATTGGGTCCCTCTGCTCATTGTAAACGATCAACCAAATGTAAGTACTCTTTCTTACATCCCCCTTCTTTACTTTTTCTCCCCTTTTCCCTTGGCTGGTCAATTACCGTGAGATAAAACCTTCTCATAGGTATAAATGCCTTTTTTTTGTATCATTTCTCTTGGTAATAGATACCCCGAGACTGCATGTAACCCAGTTATCGTCTTTGCTTTTGTTCATCCTCAAACAACATACCATTTCAATCAAGGAGCTTCTACTACCGATCTTGGTAGGTCCCCATACTAATAATGATTTTGGGTATACTTGTTTAATGTTCCATCGGCCTTTCAGTGTTGCCTCATAAGACATTGCTTTTATCACACTTTTTTCATAACTCTTGCTTTCCTTAGGGCATTTCTCAGACTCAGTATATATGTTTCCTTTGTTCACTTGACGGTCACACCAAATTATAAAGAAAGAAATATAGCATTTTTTCCAATGTTGCAACGTTAGGATTGTCTCTCCAGATCCACATACAGGTTGGTTATACCAACTTATATAATTCGAAATAAATAGCAGCAAATGATTCTGCAATGTGTATATAAATATCCTTCTATTTCAAGTGACGCAGTATATGATGTTATTAGTAATGATTTTTCTACTGTACATTTTTATTAGGGGTTTTTCTTAGTTTTTTACGAAGACCTAGGCCTGATGTCTTTTGTCTTTCTTGCATTTTGCAGAAGATATGATTAAAACACAATTACACTGACATTCTTATGTTTTTAATCATGTAATAATTTGTAGCTCGGCTGAGTTTACAAATGATTCACAATTTTAATGATTTGTTTATATGTTTTGTCTTTTTTGTTATAATACAGCCCTGAAGAAGTCCCCTTAGGGACGAAACGCGTCGGCTGTGTTCTTTGACATATGGAGTGAATAAAGAAAAGTCATTTTTGATAAAAAATCGTTTTGAATGTGATTTTTAGTATTTTTTGTGTACAAACTTGAGATTTAGTTTGCACATTTCTTAAATGTGGTGCACCTTTGCTTAAAAATCCAATGTAGTCTATCTTTGTTCAATTTAGAGCATAATCAGTGAGCTAACAGTTTCCTGTAGTTGTTGCTCACTGTGTAGTATTTATGCTTGAGGGGCAATAGGGGTTATTCTGCCCTGTCTAGGTCCAAGTGCTTATGTTTAGCCTTGGCTGAATCTAGTCTGCACCACACCCTAGTGCTCCTGTGCACTTGTGTGTGGCCTCCAATTCCTTTTTGGTCTCTTCCAGTTTCCGCGTTTTTTACCATCTAATGCGTTATCAGTATTTGAGATGGTGATAAGCTCCCCCCTAATTACAGCTTTCAGTGTCTCCCATAGTGTGTCTAACCATGTGTCATCTGTGTCTTTGACGTGTAACCAGTTGGCGAGAACAGTGTTAGCCACCTTGATATACTCCCTTTGTTGCATAATACTATCATACAGTTTCCAGCTCCCTGACGCCCTCCTCTCCATCGATACTCTAAGCAACACAGAGTGTAGAGCATGGATAGACAAGTACATAGGCGCTGTATCCACACTCTGCAATTGCGCCTGTGTTGCAGGTGTGTCTAGGTAATGTTCTATTTTTGCAAAGTTTTTGAGGGAAGAGTAATAGAAGGTGTGATCCTGCGTAGAGGCTGGTGAAGGCACAATAGGGTCTCAAGGCTACATTACTGCAACCAGGCAAGACGCCCCTGCGGAGACGACTCCGGTTTGGGTAAATCGCTGTCCAGACCTATGTAGGTCATTATCCATGACCAGATTGGGATCGCCTCCCATAAAAACTGCCGAGTTAGGGATCCAAGGGGTCCCTGGTGAGGCACCAGTAGGTAAACGTTCCTGGTGGACGTTCATATAGTACACCATAGCTATGTTAAAGTGGAATGAACCCAGACTAACTTGGTAGGCCAAACAACTACCCTTAATTTGAGCTATTTTGCTCAGTACCTCCCCATGAAAGTTCTGAGAGAACAAAATGGCCACTCTGTCTTTCTTAGCTTCCCCTAATGAAAAGTATTGCCAGGGAACCACTTTTAACTCAGTCTATGTTCATCCCTGGGTAAGAAATTGGTTCCCTGAAGAAGACAGGCATTGCCACCCATCTGCTCAAGGAGAGAGAGCACTGCTGATCTTTTGGTAGGGTGATTTAGGCCTCTCTGGTTGAGGCTAATTGCTTGGACGCCTTTCATTCGGGGTTAGGAAGTGATATTGACTCTGTCCGTGGTCTGGGAAATACTTGTTGGATTGGGCCTGGTTGTCTTGTGTGTGAGTATATTAATGTCATTGGAGGTAATATATGTGTGGGGCTATGTACGAATGAGTGATGAGTGCATCCCTTAACTATAACTAGAACAATAACATCAACCAAGAAGTCTGAAACAAGTCCCTTTATTATATGGAAGCATTGTAATTGTCTGGCACAAAATGCCTAAACCAGGTGACAGGCAACAGTCATCTAGGTGGTGTAGGCACTTCATCTGTCCCACCCCCTCCCCTGCCATGTCTTACTGGGGCCAGGTGCATTGTCTGATGTTTCCTTGGCCGCTTGCATTTCAATCTCCCTGGAGGAATGGCCAATGTAATCCAGTCTTGTCTGACAACTAGTCCAGGGCCACCCGCCTCTCCTGCAGGATCCCCTTGTGGTCTGGCCACAGTCCTTTCTTGCATTTTATCCCTTGTGCCATTGGTTTTTACGTCTGTTGGATACCTGCCCTGATTTCGATGGGTCTCAATGTGAGTCCTCTTCATGGAGGACCAGGACCCAAGCAGCCTCAGAAAAGGATTTCAGTTGATGCAGGAGGGTCCTCCCAGCAGAAGATGATCCAGAAGGGGTGGCCAAAGCTGTAAGTGGTCTCCGTGCCCCGTTAAAAAGAAGTTATTGGTCTAAAGTTGCTCTGCCGCTGTAAAGTGATGAAGGAGAGGTCCTGGAAACACATCATTTTATGACCTCGGAAAGAAAGTAGATATGCTTTTTTAATTATCTCCTCCATCAGCTGGAAGTGGTAGATACAAGCTAAAGTGGCTGGCGGGCATGCAGCATCAGTAGCTGGGCAGCACACTGGTGGACTTTATTTGGCTTTATATTCACCATATCCTCTTGGCCCAATACATGTTGGAATAGAGCTGACACATATTTGGATGTGTTGGACCCCTCCATGACTGTTGGGATTGCTCTGATTTGGATATTTCTGCAGTTTGAGCAATTCTCCAGATCCTCCATGTGTGGCTGTAGTTCAATGTTTCGCTCATGTAGAAAGAGGCCGCTTGTTTAAGCTGTTCCAATTCCTCGCCTTGCTCTTTCTCACTGTCCTCAATGGTAGGTACCTTATCTACCAGGGTTCCCATGTCCTGCTGCACTCCCTTTAGTTGTTGCATGCAGTCTTTTTTTTACTGTTTGCAGGTCCACTAATAGGGAGTTAAATAGGGATTCCTTTAATGTTCTTGTAAACTGGTGAGCCCTCTACTTGTTGGGCCTGCAGTGGTGAAGTCAGACGCCCTTTGGGGAAGGGAGGAGTGGAACTGGTGAGCATGTACCTGAGGTTGTGGTCCTTCTTGCCCTTGGATGATGACATGACTAGCAGTGTGCACTCTCTGTCAGCTGCTCAGGAGGGTCCAATATTCCCTCTACTCGAGGGGGGGTTGTGCACAGAAGCATGGCTGCTTCTATCACAGTGGACAAAGGCAGATGGATTAAAGTTTGACCCTGGAAATTGCCAGTGGCTGAGATTGTCTGAAGCATACTGCCCACCACTTTTTTGTTTTTCTAACATTTACATGTAGGTATCATTCTATACACCATCATGTGGAGGGCACCCATTTATAACTGAGAATGTCTACATAAGATAACATCAGGCAGGTGGAGTCTTTGCAGTAAGAGGACAAATGAACCTTTCAGATGAGAACAACAATTCCTGTCATGAAGACTAAAGACTTGCATTGGTCCCTGTTACATGAGTTGTACTTCTGTGCAGTTCCAGCCTCCCGTCCCCCCTTTACAAAACCCATACATTTCACGCTAAACTCAACACAAAAAAATTCTGTGATTATCAAACTTCTGTGATGATTTAGGCAAGGAAATCTGTTGTGTTTTAGAACTGACTTTGATGTGTGGTTAGGCGTTTGTCTTCCACAGATTACCTAAACCAGAGACAGATGGATCCATCTTAACACAAAAAGAAATGGGGACCGGGATCTATTTAGGAAAGGAGGAGGTCCAGTACCTGTGCTCCCAAAGTACAACGTGGTACACACTGGGGGGTAGCTGTTCCTAAGGTCTCAAGAGAGTGACAACCAAACTCTGGTTGGTAGAGAAGAATAATGGAAAGTGGTCTATTTGAAAGAGGTTGGGTTTATAAATAGTGATGGGAGGAATCCTTCCTTTTTGATAAAGTGGTTGTGAGGGTCTAGGGAGATCAGTGCATGAGTGAATTAAAATTACCAGACGGTACCCGGATCCAATGTTTATTCAAGGGTCCCAATGGTAAGGTTAAAAATAGATATGGATCCTGGAGCCCCTCTCAGGAACAAATTTCGAGGGCAGATACGTGACTGGCCGCTGCTCTCAGAATCAGTGCACAAGTGAATTAACAAAAAAATAGGTCAACATGTTTTGCGCTTTTTATTGGTCCTTAAGCAATCCATTGGCGCTTCGGCAGAACCAAGTGGGAAAGTGAAAATGGAAGAGAAATTAACAGTTTTCAGGAAAAGAAAGCCCTGTATACCTGTGGTACTTAGATTTTGAGGTGACTAGATGTCCTCGTGCAGATAGAAACTCTCAGTGTGGGTTCCTACCCCCAAACCCTTATTAAGGAAAGCGGGCTTTGTCGGCTCACACTCGGACAGAGGCAGAGTTTATTAGCTCGCCTATTCCTGGTCATTCACCTACCCCTCCATAGCAGTGCGCCGGGATCGTAGAGGTGAATGACCAGGAAGAGAAGTGCTCCATTGGTTGTGCACATACAAACTCAAACTAACATAGAGCAGAAAAAAAAGGTTTCTGGAGGTCTGAGATTTTCAAGGAGCAAGGACAACGTACTCCTGCAGATTTTAATAAAAAAGTAAACAGTGAAATCCTTTTAATGGCATGGCACCAATGGTGTTAAACAAACTTCCATGTGTCTTTTGAAACAAGTCCCAACTTTCTTGAAATAAACAAGAGTTTGAAGAATCCATCACTTCACCTGACTGTGAAGGTCAGTTTAACACTAGAGGAGATTCCACCAGTATATTTTCCTTTAAATTTAGCACTTCCTCCAGAAATGGATGTACTGTCTATTACTGCCCAACTCTAAATCAGGGCTTTTATGCTGTTAAGTAGTGTTTCCTTAAACACTTTATTAGCATTTAAAATCTTTGAAAGTGTTATTGTTAATCAAAAGTTCACAGTATTGATGCCATCCTTGCTAGACTGTTTTCATAATGTCATAATAATGTTCATACGGGTTATTGAACAGCTCTCTGGTGCCTCCATGTGATGTTCGCAGCAAAATCAACTGAATGACATGAAGGACAATTATTCAAAGTAACAAAAAGCAAATAGCACCTGATTAACGAAGAAACAACCAATATCTTTTCACAGTAGAGTCATCATGCCACTTTTATCTGTTCACACATTTGGCCAACCAAATACATCCATTATCAAGCTACAGAGCAAGACCACCAATCAAAAAGAGCAGAGCAAGTGCGAGGAGGGTGCTGAGGAAAAGGAGGAACAAGAGACAAAGGAGTAGTCCTTCATGGACCTAATGACCTTGAATGAAGATGATAGATCTGTGTGAGGAGCAAGTAGTCACTGTGTGTCAATAGGGTATCACTTCTGCACAGCTCATACTATGTGCCATTGAAGAAAAAGGTTAATCTTCCACCACCTTAAATTATTTGGTACCAAAGGACTAAATTATTTGGCACCAAAGGACTACTTAGAATGTATTTGCAAGGATGCACTCTCAGTGATATTCACAGGGGGCTGTTGCTGGAGTTGAAGGCACTGCTGGGGCCACGGATAGGTGAAATTCAAGAAGTGTATGAGGGGCTTGCTTGTACCCCTTAAACGCAACATACTTGCCACATGGAGCTGGGAGAGCCGCTGCACTAAACAACCCCTGGGGACTATAAGTGCCACAAACCCTGCAACAGCTCGCACCTGCAAACAATTCCAAGAAGGCTGAGCGCTGTTTCAGTGCACTTTGGTCCTGAGGCGCGGGACATGCAGACGTGCAAGGGCACTGCCCAGGCCAATGGCGGGTCTGTCTGCAATCTTTTGCGGCTACCCCGTCTAATGTTGTTTGTGGTATGTTATCTTCCGGATTAGATATTGCACTCCCTTTGCCAGCACAAGATATTTACATCAAGTTAATTTCTTGGAATGTGGTTGGCTTGGGCTCTAAATTGAGTGACCAAGATTGGTGCAAATGCAAACGTTATTATGATACTTGTTTCTTTCAAGATACCTGGGCTATGTCGCTGCTGAGTGTCCCTGGGTTTACAAACTTCTCAAAGGTGGCAACCTCTATTGGGCAGGGTAGGCCCTCCGGGGTAACGACATGGGCGAAAAGCTCCTTTATGGGCCAGCTGTAAGTGGTGATGTTGGACTGATTTACCATGTTTATGTTTAACCCTCATACTATTTTGTTAACATCTACTCGAGGTCCGTGGGTTTAAAATAAGAATCAACAGTACTATATACCCTTAATGCCCATTAGTCTACTATTCTGTACCTAGCAGGAAAGGTAGTAGGTGGCGAATTTAATTGTCAATTTGAGCACCTCGTCTCTAAGGTGGATATAGCTGGGAATATACCGGAAGTAAATATTGCACCTATTAAGAAATGGTCAACAGTTGCAATACAAATTAATGCCCTTACTCGCAATCAGGGGCTGCAAGTGTGTAATGGCAGAACCAACTCTGATAGATCTAGGACGCTTATATTTGACAGCACAAACCATTCGAGTCTGATTGATTGTATATTGATAGATATCAGCCTCTGGTCCACTCTAGTAGACATAGTAGTGGTCCCACCTTATGACAGCGAACACAATGCTCTGTCCATAAAATTGAATAAGTATGTTTCAGCTAATGCCACAGTTCTGTACGCAAATCTAGACAGGTGTATACTAGCTGCCAAGTGATAGGCATAGGGTAAAGTGAAGAAGGGTGTCCTACTCACAAGAGTCTATTAGCAGAATATATGGTCTGGTTGCTGACCGTCCAGAAGAACTCTTTACCTTGGCTTTAACTTAGGTTCCAGTGGCACCTATGGAGACTGCGGTGGTAGAAAACTGTCAGTTGTTGCACTTGTACTTCGACAATGAGGTTCGATGCACTGGGGGGGGGGGTTCAAGGCCCTGCTCATGGTACAATTTAGCATGCAGGGAAGCTATAATTAAAGTGGTCAAGGCAGTGAATATGCATGATCGGCTAGAGATTAAGACTGCGAGGTGTGCTTACAAAAAACCCTCTTGAACGCTAAAAAGAATGGAGAGAGGATAACATGGGAGGGTCTTCTTGAAGCTGTGAGAACTAAATACCAACGCTGAATTTAGTGACACCTGAAAGCAAGTAGGGTTCTGGTGTCATTGATAGTAATACTGGAGCCAGTGATGGGGTGAAGCATTTTTTCACCCATAACCCTTATTGACGGTGCACAGAACTGCTTGCTTTCTTGAAAAGGCTGTGCCCAGAAAATTACACACAAGTAAGATGTGGTAGTGCAGGTAAACTAACAGAATGCTTTCTAGTCAACAGAGATGTCAGGCAGGGTGTATTCTAGCCCCAACACTATTTGTTGATTATCTTGAGTGGAGTGATAATGATGCTCCCAGGCTGGCAATTATGAGGGACGCTGCACTAATGTTCGCAGATGATACCCTGCTCCTCTCTAAATACCCTATGGGGCGTTAGAGGCTGATGGATCACTTTGACAGTTTCTGTAAAGAGAATGGCTTGCAGTTCAATGTGAACAAGATGTAATTTATGATTCTGAACCCAGGGAGATACAATAGGTCAAACCCCAAATTAGGAGGAAATACACTAGAGCACATATCCTAATTTGACTACCTGGGTGTAACACTGACAGAGGATCTGGGGTGACATACACATTTTTGACATCGCAGGCTTGAATTGGAACAAGTAGCAGGAGGAATTACTAAGATCCTACTAAAATCTTAGGGGCATATTATCAAGGACAGGCGATACATTATCGCCGCTTTTATCGGCAGGAAACTGCAGATAAAGTGGCGATAATAGCCTTGATAATATGCTCTATGAATTCCAATCGAAGTCCATGTTAGATGTGTTCACATCTAACATGAGCTTCGATTGGAATTCATAGAGCATATTATCAAGGCCATTATCGCCACTTTATCGGCAGTTTCCTGCCGATAAAAGCGGCGAAAATGTAACGCCTGTCCTTGATAAAATGCCCCTTAGTTCCGACTAATTATTCCTGCCTTCGAAATTTATAACCTACAAATGCATGGGACAACCTGCTATGGAGACGTTTTGTGGGGACACCTTAGAATGGATTCCGTCATAGCAGTAGAAAATCTCTTTCTCCAACAGCTGAGAGGGCTCCCTGTAAGGACACCGTTGCTCCCACTTAGGGTGGATCTTGGGCTGAGATTTCTTTCTGACAAAGTAGGGTTATGTCCCATTCTTTATTGGCAGAGAATATTGTTCACCCCAGAGCGTATCTCCTATCATAGAGGTCTAGAGGAACTCTTGTCTATTTCTGGAACTCTAGATATTCCTTGGCTACGGTATATTAGGGCCACCCTATTAGAAGCTAGGCTTGCAATCCTCTGGTGTTTTCCTGGTCCACCAAGAGTAGTCTCCAAGTCCTTGCTCAAACTGACGTTCTGGAGCAACAGAGATTCTTTGCTACATACCCAGCGGAATTTTGGCTCTTTGACAAAAACTTTTCTCACACTTAAGTATTGATACAGGAGAAAGGATCTCCTGGATGAGATGCACCTGCCCCAAGCTAGATGTCTGTATTTACAGTTCCGGTACAGAACCTTGCCTCCTAGCTTATTTACAGCTAAGTGGGCTCATCCCAGGGAGGCCCATGATGTACAGTCTTACTACTTTTGGTATTCACAGAAGGCATTTAGTAGTAGTAAAGTTAGGATGTTGTCATAAATTAGGATTTTGTCTTAAGTTAGGATTTTGTCTTAAGTTAGTAGTTTGTCTTAAGTTAGGATTTTGTCTTAAGTTTTGGTCTTAAGACAACAACACTAACGTAAGACAAAATCTAATTTAAGACAAAGTCCTAATTTAAGACAAAATCCTAATTTATGACAAAATCCTAATTTAAGACAAAATACTAATTTAAGACAAACTACTAATTTAAGACATTTAAGACAAAATCCTAATTTAAGATAAAATACTAACTTAAGACAAAATACTAACTTAAGACAAAATACTAACTTTACTACCACTATATGTCTTCTATGAATACCAAAAGTAGTAAGTTTAGGATTTTGTCTCAGATTAGTTCTGTGAATCGGCCCCAAGGTTTCTAAATTTTGCCTTTTCCATTCGCTGCGCACATACACAACTACTGCCTGCTCACAGCTCTGAAGATCATAGTCAGAATACAAACAATGCTGCACTCCATAACATAGAGGCAACATAAGATACTGCTATGATTCGAAACCTTGTTTGGTGCTGTTCTTGTCAACTCATTCATTTACTTGAAGGATCTTTTAACCAAAATGGGGTTCTCCAATTGGGGTTCATCAGTGAGGTGATTTTTGATTTAGTTTATTGTCCAGATGACACACTGCTGCTCTGCACTACATGTCTCGCAAAATAATTTCTAAAACTCCTAAAACTTCTAAAACGTATACATATTTGTGATTAACTTATGAGGACTTGCTCATAAGTTGCTTATAATAAGTAAATGTTGATGTCATCCCCAGATCTATATTAAAAAATCGCAAATTGGCTCGCAATAACATTTCACACGTGTGTTTCCCTGGCTGACAATATTTTCTGTCACACATTGCCAGAGTGGGTATACCAAGTCATAATGACGCAGGAAAGTCGAACATCCTCAACTGACTAGCATTCGGCGTCTGCTTGCCTTGTTCTCACATACCCTGATGGGAAAACAAAAATCTTCCACTGGCTGGATATATTGCTGGCATATGTTTTTTGTACATCGACTGACAGTTCCTGTTGATACCACTTGCATCTTGGAACTCCTTTTTTATATCTAATTCTGCCTATTTTGCTATTGTTCAACCCTTCTAATTATTTTATAAACAGATAAATGTAATTGTATTATTTCCTCTGGATATATAAGGCCTGATTTTCAAATACAACATCTAAATCTGCATCAGGAAATCTAGGAGTATTCCTCGGAAGCTGTGACGGTTAGATTTTGGTGCTTATTTACAATCCCCCATCACCACACGAGCATCATGATTTATTCTAGAACGTTTATGCTTTTTCTATGGGTGTTGTATTAAGGAGCACACTTAGAAAGTGCAAAAAGTCATTAAGGATTGTTTATGTGCAGGAAGGTGTCCCTTCCTGCACATCAAAAATCATTAAGTAATGGTGTTTTCTACTGCTATGTGTGCTGCAGAATGCCACACACACAGAAGTAACAAATAGCCATTATGGATAGTGTATGTGCAGGAAGGGAGACCTTCCTGCACATAAACAATCATTCCCTGCATTGAAGGCAGTCTTCCACAATGGTGCAAGGGTGTTTGTGTTGTGCTAGGCAGCTAATTGTAGCTCCAGCGCTGGGGAAAATACAGGGGTGTGCTGTATTGTAGTAAATACGGCACATCCGTGGGATTTACAAAGCCCGATTTGTGCGGCTTTCTATGGGATTAAAAAAAATGCTTAAAAAGTAATGCAAGGCAGCACATAGTGGTGCCTTGCATTACCTTGCGTCAGTTAGGCATTATTTGGTGGGACGATGCGTTTATTTTGATGCAATCCTATGTATGGAAAGACTTGTAGATCTGGTTTTGCACCGAAAGAGTGTGCGTACCTGAGGCTGGCGTAATAAATTGAAATATATTTATTTCTCCTTATTCTTTCCTCTTTCCTTGTGGGATGCATTCTATAGCACACATACAAAGAGGAAATAGCTTCAAAGAATAGTTTGCACCAGTGCTAGGAGAGAGATATTTGTAAATATGGTGCACTGCATTGCATGAAAACTGAAGTTGGCAAAACTCTGCAAACTCCATCAGCGGAGCAGAGTATACCACCCACGGTTACTCTGCATCCTGTTCCTTGAATTCGCTGTTTTGTTATGTTGCACTGCTTAAACTTGATAAGTAGATTTGGCTTTATGCAGATTACGATGTATTTCTACACTCTCACTTTCAGGTGTCTCTATGTTCAGCTACTTTTGGCTTTGTAATAAATTAACTAACCTTACGTAGTAGTTTGTGTTTATTATGTGTCAAGAGAATTTTCTGTTGAATTGACTAGTAATAATAACAGCGTTTCTCACTTCTACGCTTACATGCTGCTAAAAAGAACCATCGGATTGTGATTCAGGAATAAGTTCAGAGCTTATGGGCCCGGCCCTTTCAGATGCTTATAGTATAGATCTGGCGCTCATGGGTTCCTTGCCATAAAAGAATCATTAACTACCCTTTCCACTGCTCACACGTCCATTGAGAAGTACAGGCAGCACATTTATTTCTGAGAAAGTATAGAAAGGCACTCCATAGAATTAATCACTGTGCTATAGTTTCTGTAATGAGCACAATATTCATTCATGCTACTGATTACTGATATAGCAGTGTGCTCATAACACTACAGAGGCAATGGGATGGTCAGGAAAAAAGGCAGCAAATTAGAGGCTCTGGGGGACCATCTGATTTAATGAGTGGAGAGATCCCATCTAAGCCCACAATCTACCAGAACCCCCTCTTGGGTTGGTTTTAAAATACTTTATTGAATCCTATTATTAGAAAGCTGTATTTAAGAATCCCCTAACCAGAAAGTTAAGTCTGCTGTTACAGGTATTTTCAGGCTAACACAGTTATATTACACTGTCTTTATATACCCTTCGGAATACTCACCCTTTAGGGCCTTACAACTAAGGGTGGGCGTAGTTCACGTAGTAGCGCTACGCGAAGCTACGCAAAGTGCACTTCGCACTACGCGAACTTCACGTAGCACTACGCGAGCTGCGTAGTAGCATGTTCGCACTGTGCAAGATGCGTTTTCAATGATTGCACAGTGCGGACAAGCATACGGCACTGTGCAATCATTGAAAACGGCATCTTGCACAGTGCGAGCTGTAGTTTTCTGCTGCTCGAGTAGAATATTACTCGAGCTGCAGCTTTCTCAACGCGAACTGGTAGTTTCTCATTGAGAGCGGTCGCGAGCATGCACAACCACTCACAATGAGAAACCTTACCTCCCTGCGTTGAGAATCTCGCCGGGATGTAATTTTGCTTGCTCGCGGTCGCCAACATGATGTTCAGGACCGTGAACAAGCAAAAAATTAGCGCTGCACTACGCATGTTCGCACTGTGCTACGTGCAGCTCGCGTAGTGTGAAGTTGCGCAAACTTCGCAAACTCCGCGAGCGTAGCGTAGTGCTTCGCCCAGGCCTACTTACAACGGACAAGTGTATGCTTGCAGTTACAGCTTTCCCCAATTGCACTCTCCAGAGGGTCGTCTCCATGATCATACCTTATACAGTAAAATGCATTTGGTGTTGCTCTGGGTGTGTTGTTTCTCCTAGGGCTGTATTACGTAGGAGACTTTGGTGTTTTATAAATCTCCTTTGTGTTTAATATTTTTGTTTCCAGTGTGTTTCCGGGCCAGTCATTTTATGTTTTTGCAAATAGTCCTAGGTGCTGCCCATCCATACTTTTACCCCTCTTTTGCCAGATTTTATGTTGGAGTCGAGGGTTGGCCATTTCCCAGCCCTTAATAAGACAAACTGACACATTGCAGTTGGGGGTTAGGATTCTCAATGTGAATGACTCCATTCCTGAGGTGGACAGGATATTTCTTGATTTTACAGCCTCTGGTGAAGGCAACAAGAGAGCTGATTGGCAAACCATACAGGAGGACACAGCAATTGGGCCTAGGAGGTGTTGCTAGACACTGGTGAGAATGGCAGCTCACCCATAGATCTCCCCAAGGGGCGTAAGGCCATTCATCTTATCTGCACCTAAAGCTGATGCTCTACTTGGCTAAAATGAGAATGATAATGCACCAGACAACCTGGATCATGTTGCAGTAGCCCAGGACGGTGTCCTCCCTCAGTAGGTGAAGTATTGGCTGCTCCCTTCCAGCGTGCAAGCAAGGGCATACCTTTCCTCCAGTGGGGCCAGTAGCTTGCTATCTTGCTGCACCTGCCATACAGCATCAGGATCACCTCACGCTCCCCTACACCACCCCAGAGAGGTGTCTTCACACCTCTAGACTAGGGCACCCCATCAGCCTTGGGGCCTGGCCTGATACCCAAATAAGCAAACCACCAGGCCCAGTGGCTTTCTTCTTTGCAGTGATCTGACATCCGAGGACTCTGTACCTACAGAGCAGACTCAGATTGATGGCAGAATGCCACCACCATGAGCTGGGAAACAACTGTGACCTGAGTACAGGAGCCTACCTGGCTTCCCAGGACAGTATTTCAGGAGACTGATTATTTGGCTGCCATCTGGACACAGGCTTCATCTCCTACTGAATGTGGGGTCGGAGTCCCATTCGCACAAGATGTCTTCCTGTTTGAAGGCCAAGAGGATTGCATAGAATAGGCCTGGACCTGCTTGCACATGGTTCACTACTCACTCCTGCGTGCTGCACTCTCTGACAAACCAGTTGGAGACTGATCCAGTGCCATAATGGAGTACCACCATTATGACTTTCCTGAGCCCCCTTCCCATCCCATGGTCCCAACCCCAGCAGTATTGAAGTGTCGGGCAGACAACCTCGAGGACCGCATCAACATCACCTACAGCGCTCCACACAGAGCTCCGTATATGGACCTGATACAGCTGGAAAATTATTTCCCAGTGGGATAGTATTCTGGTGCGCCCTATCAACCTGCAACATTACTTTCTCATCCCCACTTTGGGTCAGAAGAGTGACTTTGGCTAGCCTGTGAACAATGATGCACCACCCTTATAGGACCACTGAGCTATTCACCTTTAGTTCCTTCATACGTAACACAAAATCATAGGTCAAAACCTAAATACATGCATCAACTTTCATTCCCTGTAGCTATGGCAAACAGCATGCAAGTGAAGGCGGTGGCCCCCAAAGTTCCTCACAACTTGAACATTACAGAGATGGCCCTTACGACGCTGAAGGAACTGGCAGACATTAAAGGATCCATTGCACTAGTGAACTTAGAGACTACCATAAAAACTCAGAAGCACAATCCCTATGAGGCCAAAATAAAGAATTCCAGACACAACTCACCACATCTGGAGGGTGGATCTCGAAAGTGGAATCATGCCTGGACACTATTCCAGACCAGGGACAAGATATATGTTATGTTATAGACATTTCTAAAGTGCAGTGGTTACCCAAAGGTGTCCTGGCACTAGCTACTGTCCTCTGAGCACTGGCATCTCCGGCAGAAACTTATCGACTCGGAAGACCTTAGCCGCAGGGAAAATATATGGATCATAGGCATCCTGTGGCAATCTGAGAAGGATTATATTTTTCACTCACTGGCCATGCTGATCCTTTGTCTCAAGCACCATACGTTAGTTTCAATGGACCCAAAGAGTTCGCTCTCAAATAATGCCTCGAGACTTGCAACTGTAGCACGTGCTGGCATGTTGCTAGAGAAACTAGCAAGCACCTCCTGGAGGCTAAGAACCATGGCCCTTTCCATTACAAGAACACCCAAATCCTCTTTGTAGCGGATTTTTCAGCACTCCTCAATGTCAAGCTAAAGCCATTCCTGGCTCTTCACCCGTGGCCCAGGAAAAAGGACAGCAAATGCAAACTCCTAGCTAGTTAACATGATCATCACCTTCCAGGGCTGATTGTCTAAATACTAAAACCATGGAGAATTAGGAACCATTGTTAGCGTCTTGTTTTTATATTGTTGGATATCCATTTGTTCTGCCAGGGTGACAGAGTAAATTACCCCATTGCCCTGGTTGAGGGACTGCCTGATATATTTATAAATGACCACAAAGCTGCCAGTCATTTGTAAAGCATTGGCAGGAACCGCCGTCTCTCCACTGCACCTGGGCTAGCCTCTGACCCGATTGGCACAGAAGATTCCTTCACAGGAGCCCCTCCTGGCATACTGGGTCATGGGCTCAAAATTGTACACTTTGTGTCTGTGGGGTGCTTCATACACCAGCTCATGCGACCAAAGGGATTTTCAATTTTCAATTTGATTCCTTTAGCAGTCTCATTTGAATGAGTCACTCATGACTGATAGTTTGCTGCATGTGAGTTCATTCCTTCTGGATGGATTATCATCATTGTTCAATTATTTAATTGCAGTCTGTTCTGTACACCATTTCATCCATCCTACTGGAGCTATTTTGGCATATTCCTGTCAGATGTTGCACTGATCATCTGACACTTTACTTAATTAACAAGTTCTTATGTGGAATCTCGATTACTGAACTTCCTGTGTTTTCTTTAAGGTTTAGTTCCTACATACAACTATTAATAGAATAAAGAGTAAGTAGGACTGTGATTACACCAGTTTTCCTTTTAGCCCATCACCTTCTAAAAGTGACAGTCTTGCCTCCCAGTCGTCCCGAGACACCCACATATCTACCTTTCTGGTCTGACCAAGTAGCCTGTATATCCAACGGAAAGGAATTCTTTATTAGGATACCAACTCCCCTGGAACCTGATGTAAACCCAGCATGTGCCACAAGTTTATATCCCCCTTTCGGCCATACAGCGATTCACGACAAGGTGTTTCTCCTGTAACAATGCAACTTCTGGGGAATGTCTTCTGATTAGCTGATTTTCCATACTTCTCTTTATCTTGTCACCCAGACCATTGACATTCCAGCTCAACACTCTTATCACCGATACCTGACTAGTACGTGATATTACCCCACGCCACTAGCATCTAACTGCAAAGCTGTCACCTGACGCAAAAAACAAAAACATTGCAAACCCCCGTACTGTGCATGCTTTAACCCAAAAAAATAAACCAACCCTGAATCCCCCCGCCCTCCCTGCATCCCTGCTTAAGGCTTACGCCCATCCCCAACTGGCAGTGTGCCTGTCGCCCCTCACTCAAACTCACACTTTTACCTAAATATAGTAACGGGGAGGAGAATCGGTGTACCACGCCCCTCCCCCAGCTCAATAGCAAGCAGTAATTTGGTGTTTTGGACGCACCCTCCCGCTCCCCACAGCCCCGCATCTACATTTCAATACTACAGCGGGGACAGCCCCTTGAATGACCACAGTCTTAGTGACTCGATCCCACTCTCCGCTTTCACTCAGCCTCCTGCCGGTCGCCCTCTCCCTCCTGACCATGTTTCTCCGACTCAGTCGAGTGGAAGCAGTCTATCCAATCCGCCGCCACCTCGGGGTTGTCAAAAAACATGTATTTTTTTCCCCCTGCATCCACTCTCAATTTCGCCGGGTACATCATTCCATATCGCAAGCCCTTGTCTCGCAGTTTCTTCTTTACCGGAATGAAGCTTTGGTGTTGTTTCTGCACAAGTTGTGTAAAGTCTGGAAAGAAGGAGAGAGAGGCATTATCATACTGGAAAGGTCTCCCAACGCGGGCCGCCTGCAGTATCACATCACGGGCCCTGAAGTTCAGGACTCTTGCAATCATCGGGCGGGGGGGAGCACCAGGCCTGGGCCTACCACCTGGTACCCTGTGCGCCCGCTCAATCGTGAAAAATGTTACCAGCTCCTTGGGCTTAAGATGATAGAGAATAAGATCTCCAACAAACAAATCCGGGGCTGGATTCTCCGATAGTGTTCATTTTTAAACCCAAACCATTCATGAAAAGGTACAATCGCTTTAATGATTTTTGTAAACCCACCCCCATTCTTGACATTGGGACACAGTTAGCCGCATTCAAGAGGGCGGGTAGTTTCCTACACCTGACCTTCGATACATCACTATCTGCACAAAAGTGGGCAGGTAGTTTACTAGACCTGACCTTGGTTACATCAGCCTCGTCTGAGTTAAGATGTTCCTCTAGATCGTTGCTATGTAGGCAGTATAAATATGGGGCCAATACACAACCTTGCCTTATACCATGTTTCATTTCAATTGGATCAGTGAGCTCTGCATTCTTACCATAACTCACATGGCCTGTCAGTCCATGATGCATGTGGACCAAGAAATTAACCAGAGCAGAGTCAATGGCCGTATGAAGCATCTTGGACCACTGTTTTCCTCTATCCACCCAGTGAAAAGCTGATGTCAAGTCCATAAAACCTTGGTGGATAGAACCACTCTTGGCTGCAGTATATTTAGATACCCACATAGTATTTCTGAGAAGCAACCCTTCGTCCTATCGCCCACCCTTCCAGGCATTGAAGTAGAATTTTGCCCGTAAGTAAATTTGCGGTGTCAATTAAAGAAATTAGGCTGTAACATCGAGGGTCTGACCTGTTGCCTTTTTTGAAAATAGGTATAATGTTCGGGCAAAGCCAGGATTTTGTGATATCCTCTGCAGCCACATTCCTCATAATATTTGTAAGTAGTGGGGCCCAGAGGTCAGGGTCCGTTAGGAAAAGGTCAGTTGGTATGATGTCAGGGCTGGGGAGCCTTATTTCTCTGAGTACTTTTTAGGGCACAGATCACCTGCCTGAAGATGGGCAGGTCTATCTCTGTACTATCACCTAAAATTCTGTAGAATACTTTGATGTTGATTTCTCTTGATTGTTTCCTTGTTTCAATTGGTTATGTTACTGTTGTCCTTTGTTAAATATGGAGCCATGGTCTGCATGTCTTCTCTGAAGTGTTCCAAAACCCTTACACCTTCATGGGTGTGTATTTTCTTTTAGATAAGCTTTAATTTGGTAGCTGTTTAATTTATCACCTCATGTTTTGACTATATTTTGCTTATGGAACTTGTTCCCATCTACTTTCCTCATTTTCATCTTTTTCTTTGTTGTACATTCTCTCTTCCGATATGTCTCTTTCTAAATGTATTAACGTTTTATAGGGCTCAAGACAGTGTTTGCTATTCCACTAATTATACAAGTGCTAGATAAATCTTAGGATTTTGACTTGGACTGTTAAAGGCCTAAAGCGCCCTATAAAGAGACAATGTGTATTGTCCAGATCTGGGAGAACATTTTATACTAAACTGACTCCCATAAATCTTAGTCATGAATCGATTATTTATTTATTTGCAATATAACGATTCAAGCCCTAGTCAATTGAGAAATTGCCTCTAAAACAATTCCCGACCATGCTCCCGTGTGGTCAGATTTTGCAATACTTCACAACAAATCAAAATCTTCATGATGGTGCTTCAATAATGCTTTTTTAGGTGACCTGGCTTTCTTGTCACAATATGAAAGTTTTGCCATGAATTTGTTAAATTCAACATAACTGAAGGTGTCTCTGTACACATGGCTTGAGATGCTCTTAAAGCTGCCTCTAGAGGATCAAACTGAAACCAAACAGCATTTGTAAAGCGCAAACCTGTCACACCTATGGGTATCTGGGCTCTGTGTCTTCATTGGAGAGCCAGATCTTGAGTCTCTTTCTGAAGTCTGCCAGTGAGGAGGCTATACGGAGCTGAGGGTGAGGTCACATTGGGTCTTGGCAGCAAAGTAGGAGAAGGAGCAGCCACTGCTGCAGCTACAATGAATGCTGGGGTTATGCAAGAGTGAGTAAAGAAGTGCGCAGGTGTCTTGTGGGTTGATGGAAGTTCAGTCGATGGTTGAGGTACACAGGTCCTGGGTCATGGAGGGCCTTGTAGGGATGTGTGAGGGTCTTGAACTGGCTTCTTTTTTGGATCGGGAGCCGGCGGAGGTTTTTCAAGTGGGGGGTAATATGAGTTCCTTTGCGGAGGTCCAGGAGTCTGGCTGCAGCATTCTGTATGGTCTGGAGTCTTGTGAGGAGCTGGGCGATGATGCCAGTGTAAAGGGCATTGCAGTAGTTGAGCCGGCTGGTGATGAGGGACTGGTATTGGTTGGGATCCATCTGCAGATTCTAAAGAGTTTGTGAAGTGTGTGGAAGCAGGAGGAGGCAACTGCCTTGACTTGTTGTTTCATGATCAGTTGGCGGTCGAGGATGATGCTGAGGTTGCATGCATGGTTGGTTGGTGTGGGCGTGAGTCTGAGTTCTGCAGGCCACCAGCTTTGGTCCCAAGCGGAGGTCTTGTCCCCAAAGATTAGTGCTTTCATTTTGTCAGAGTTGAGTTGGTCTCGCATACATTTGGCAACATTGGTAATGGCATTGCAGAAGGTGGTTTTGGTAGTAGAGGGGTCATCTGTGACTTAGAGGATCAGTTGAGTGTCGTTTGCATAGGATTTATTGTTAATTATGTTTCTACTAATAATAGATTGATGAAAAAAAATATTTAGCTATTCAAGAAAAGATAAAACATTAGAACACAAATGCTACACTTCCAAAAATAATAAAGCTCTTTTAGAAGAACTTATTAGTACTAACATACACTTTAACAAAGCCTCCACAGATAAAGCTTGTGGTTATTTAATAAAATGTTATGCCCAATATTACGAGGGTAAGACCAGATCCGGTAAACTCCTTGCTAATTACCTCAAATTTGAAAAAAAAGAGAGAACAGATATTAAATCTTTTTTTACTTCACAGGGTAAGGAGGTTTTTAAAGGCTTAAAAATTCTGAGCAGTTTTGTTCAATATTATACTAGTTTATATGCTGCTGACATTGAATCTTCAAACAATTTATTAACTATTTTTCAACTCTTAATTGCAAATTTGCGACCTACAGATTTCTCCTCTTAAGAACACCTTCCGACCATTCAGGAACTGTTACAGGCACTCAAAACCCATCCTAGAGGTAAATCGCCTGAACGGATGATATTACAGTAGAGTTTTTTACCCAGTTTTCCAGATTTTGATTCTTTTACTACATAAAGTACTGGTTTGATTTTTTTCTTCAAATATATCTCAGGTCCTTAATGAAAGCTATGATTTGTCTTATACAGAAAAAGATTGTAATCAATGTCAGAGTTAAAGGCCCATTTCTCTTATCAATTTAGATTGTAAGATTAATGCCAAATCCCTTGCTCTAAAACTAGAAAAATATTTACCTAATAATTTTGGACTTGAAGAAACAGGTTTATCAAAGAACGGAACATAGCAGATAATCCTCGTATGTTTCTTAACATCATCAACGATGCTTCTAAATTGAAACATTCTTTAACAGCCTATCCTTAGATGCGGAGAAAGATTTCGACAGAGTCAACTGCCAATATCTGAAGAAAGTTATCAAACGGCATGTTTTCAGTCCTAAATTTATAGGTCTTGTATTCCTATTGTATTTGTCTCCTAAGTCTTCCATTTCTGGTGACGCTATTCAGTCTTCTTATTTCCCTTTATTTATTGGTATTAGACAAGGCTGTCCTTCATCTCGTTTTCTTTTTATTTCAGCTTTAGAGACATTTTTGATTCAAATTAAATCCTCTCCATACTTGACTTCTTCATGTAAAACTTACGGCATATGCTGGTGAAATTCTACTGTTTGTGTCCATTTCCAAATCATCACTTCCAGTTTTTAATAATGAATTTAAGATTTACTCACAAGTTTCTGAGTATAAACTTAGGGGCATATTTACAAAGAATTAGCTTAGGGCACCCCTACAAGTCCTATTGCTTTGCTGCCCAATGCCAATTAGAAAGGGCAGGAATGCACCATATTTACAAAAATGGTGCATTCCCGTCCTTTCAGGCACTGGCTCACAATTATCAGGCATGCACCAATGCAGGCACCCTTGCACCATGGTGCAAGGGTGTCTGTGCTGCTGGCATGATTGCTTTTGTGCAGGAAGGGAAACGTTCCTGCACGAAAACAATCATTGGCAGTGTTTTCCATTTTCTATATGT
Organism: Lissotriton vulgaris; assembly: GCF_964263255.1. Lineage (NCBI taxonomy): Eukaryota > Metazoa > Chordata > Amphibia > Caudata > Salamandridae > Lissotriton > Lissotriton vulgaris. Next base: position 217,826 of record NW_028246580.1, read on the forward strand.
GCTGCAGAATGCAGAACACATTGAAAGACAATATAACGAGGGAAAATAATGTTATTTCTCCTCATTCCGCCACTCCTGGGGAGGCACATGCAAGTATCAGTGACCATCCGCGACCACCCGTGTTGAGAAATCTCGCTGGGAGGTTTACAGGATTGTGTGAGAGTAAAAAACCCTGTCCCACAGAGATTTTCAGAACTGCTTGCTCAATGCAGGGTGTGGAGTGGGAAAGACTCCTCAAACTCCACGAACGGAGCAGAATTTAACACCCAGGCCTAGTTTTAATGCATTCCCAGATTTATGCCATGGTGTAAATATGGGAATGTATCTAAACCTATGGGCGTTGTGTGGGAACATCCACTGCAATGCCCATTGCACACCTCTCCGAAACAGTGTGAGGCAACACAGCGACTTACGCTGCATTACCTCACTCCATAGCTACAAGGGTATAAAAAGCCATGCAGGGTGGCTTTCCTGACCTTGTAGATATGACAAAATCCTGTGCGCTACCGGGCTGTCACAAAAAGTGATGTTCCAGTGTCACATAATGCTTTTTAATAAGCCCCTTAATAGTAATAAACTAGAGGTTTTGCCCCTAAATACATTTTGTGTAATAAGAACAATACTCTCATACTGGATTTACCTGGTATACATCTATGGTCAAAGTACTCGGTATTTGGTAATGTAGCTTTCTTGGGGCCACTCTTAAAGTCAACCCTACATATTTATTAGACAGGCTTAACATATATATACCCTTTGTATCTTTTGTATGTGGGGTGGATTAGACACAAATAAAGGGATGCTTTTTCCTATTATCAATTTATTTCTGATGATTGTTTCTGTTTGTAGAGTTAACTTTCTGGATTTTCTATGTTACCATAAAAGCATCAACCATTAAACCAATTCTAGTTTTTCTTTTGTCTCCTTCTCCCACAGATAAGTTGTGGTCTACCCTGGAACGTGCACTGCTATATTGATTCACATAAATGCACGCTCTGTTTATTTTTTCTACACCCAAATGTTTGTTACCATCTGCCTTAACACACACTTGTCATTTGTTTAAACCATATATAGTTTATAACCAAAAACTATTGTGTAGATTTTACACAAGTTCCAATTGGTACAATAGGTATATCACAAATAAATGTTGAATTCTTTGTTGGAAGGATTGGGCAGTCAAGGGCCGAACCCCAGTTTCGCCCCTATTTCATTATGATGTCTTGATTTCCTTCTCCGACATTTCTCACAAATTTAATATACCCACTAGGCAGTTTAGCAGGTTTAACCTACTACATGACAAAATTGTTTCTGCTCTACGAGCAATCACACTTTCTACCTTGGATTGTAATTTAGATCATCAACAGTCAATTTGTCACAAGATCATCCTGAGACCTTCATGTTATATAAATTACTGGGTTTATTGGGTTCCCCCAGCGCTAAATTAAATGTTGAACTCTTATGGGAAAGGGATTTGGGGTCTGTTCGATCTATAGAAATATGGGAAAAGAACTGGATAAACTGGATGAAAATAAATATTGCTGCCTGCTCTTCTCGCTTAACACAAACCTTACTTTTCTTTTATAATAGGATGTAATTTGTCCTAAATACAGTAGCGAAATTTACACTTGCAGGACAACAGACTTGCTGGACATCTGATAGTGTAGGGGGTTCATTTATGCAAATGCTTTTTACTTGTCCTGAAGTAATAGCTTTTTGTCAGGCATTTTGGTTCAAGATTGCTGTTATTACTGGGAACTCATCATTCTTTTCATTGCGAAAGATGTTTTTAGGTTGAGTCCATCTATGTGATCTCATGATACTGTACTTGCAAAGAAAGTTGTTCTTTCAATTGCAATTACTTTGCAGGCTATCACCTCCAATTTTAAATTGAGAGACAATTGACTAGATGTACGAACTTCACAATTGTGATTTCCTCATTGCAAATTACTGCGAAATCACAATTAGGAAATTGCAATTCTTTATGAATGTTCAAATTGAGGTAAAAAATTGCAAGTCGCTACTCAGTCACATTGCAATTTTGGAAATCACTATTAGCAATTTCCAAAATACAATTGAAATCCCAAATTGAATAGGCAACTGCAAATGAAGAAAAAACACGTCCTGGTTATGGGTAATCACCTCTGATGTAGAAAGTGCCTCACAGTACCTGCCTAGAGACAAGCGTGAGTGGAAGTGGAGCGCAGCTGCCATTTCAAGCACAGCTATCAAATCCCTCAAAGAAGGTCCATCATCTCTAATGGCTAGTCAAATTCAGAGAAATGTATGCAGGAGGCAGAAAAAAGAATGAAGTTCTCAGAGAAGGGGTTAGAGATTCTGACTTAGGAGTACAGTGACAACCTTGAGCTACTGTTTAGAAGGGCAACCATGACAGTCACAGACTTTCGAAAGAAAAAGATCTGGCAGAAAATGCAACAAAACATTAATGCCACAGGAGTCACCTAGCCCTCAATCAATGAGATCCGTACGAGGTGGTATGACCTCAGGTTGCATACAAAAAAAATGATGGCACTGCGACTCATGGAATCCCCCACCCACTGCACTGGAGACCATGGTTGATATCACACTGGTGCCTAAGGTTGTTGTTGTAATCTGGAACACTGACACCTCAGCACTTGGAACCTCACAAAGTAAGAGTGAATTGTTTACTATTGCCACATCTCAGACCTTACATCTATGTCCAAGTTCACATAGAATTGTAGCATAAATCAGAAATGTGTTCCCTAAGTTAGTGACACAAGTACTGGTATAGTGCATTATGGGAAATTATGTAAAAAACTCAGCACACATTCACATATATACATTTATTGGGGTACCGCTAGCAAAACATACACATTGATATCTCATTATATCAATGAGCAAAAAGAATGCCATTATTTCCCACAGATCACCCTGAGGAACATAGTGATGACACTAATGTGGAGGGTGTGAGGTCTCAAGCATGGTAGCTGGGGAACCCATTCCCATTGCCATTTGCCCAAGCACACTCCAGCCCAATGTAGAACTACCTCATATTAACCACAGGCAGCATTAAAGGAGGACAACACACTCACTCTTCCTTCCAGTCCCATCCAGCACGCATGTGTGAGGCAATGACAGCAGTGTGTTCCAGGGAGGGGGTGCAGTCGGCTCCATGATGCACATCACGCTGAAAATCCAGAAGCTGATGCATAGGTATTTGGAGGCCACGAGAGGTCCATTATCCAGGATTATTTCAGCACATAGGGGCTCGCCATGGCTATCAAAGGTGTTGAGTCCACAGCACTGCGGTTAATGGTCTAACCCATTCCACTGGCCATTTGGCCAGTGCCACTTCCATCCTATCCAGAAGAACAGTTATGCTGCAGGTGGTAATGGGACACTTTTGTAGTATTATCGCCAGAGCCTAGGGCAGATCATGTCTGCAGTTGAAGTAATACAAAACGTACAGATAGCAGGTGGTGTTGGAGATGCCCCTCAGGATAGCGAGGACATCTCAAGTGTTAGCAGCATCTCTTCCCATGATGTATGTGCCCTGTGATGCAGCAGCAGCTGTACTCATGCTGTAGGGGCAGGGCATGTTGGATGTAGCCGCAGAAAGCAAAGAGAGACACATCATATTGTTAAGTCATGTTGGCATAGTTGTAGGTATTTGGTGATGCAACCAAAATGTGTTTGTACTTTAATGACCATTTGGTTATCGTACAATTTACAACTTAAACTGCGGATATAGTATCCTGACATTAAACGTTGCTTTAGTTTGCTGCGTCGACTCTGCTTTAATCATTTCAGTGAGTGTATTGTCACATAGAACTTACCTTGAGAAGTAATTTGTTGCAATGTGATCCTGTCGGCGTCTCCCCTCCACTGCTGTTCTCTGGTCTCAAGGCTGCTGAAGAGGTGATTTCGGATTCTCATCTTCAGAATCAGTGTCCTCCAAAGTGATAAGTAGTCCTCTTCTTGTTGCTATGTGGTGCAACATGGTACATGTTGCCACAATATTGTAGGCTTTCTCATGAGCATACTGTTGTGCACCTCTACCCTTGTGAAGGCACCAAAATCTTGATTTTAGCATGCTAAATGTTCATTCGATTACCTCTCTGGTATGTTGATGATCAATGTTGTAACGCTTTTCGTTTTGATTTGCTGGGACTAGGTATCAAGTCAGTATCCAAGGCCTTAACACATAAGCACTGTCACCTGGAACAAAAACCATAAGTATGAGCATGGCAAAACCGGAGATTTGACAGTCACATTCATATGTGTCATTATGCAGTATCACATTCTCTAATAAATTAGCCATCTTCAAGATCCCCTCTTTCCAGGCGTTGGTGTATTCCACTGTGCCTGAAGACGTATGAGTAATGGATGCTACCTGGGTATTTTGCCATTATATCTGTAATTGCATTTTGTTTGATCACACACAACTTGGATATTGAGGGAATGTTTATTTTTCCTATTCCTAAACAGGTATTTACATGGGCTGGAGGACAAACAGAACATGTGTTCTATCTACACACCTTAAGACATAGGGGAATTTGGCCACCCTGTAAAAGTTTAATTTTATGCTTTGGATTCCTTGGTAGGTATATGTACCTGTTGATGTCCAGGAACATGGCATCTGGGAACTTTCACAAAAAACGCGACAGCCCACTTTGTGCACCCCACCAGCAACAGCAGTCACGCCTGGGTAGATGCTCGAGGCCAAAAGGTGTAGCGAACACAACACCTACACATGAGTGGGGATTGACCTGCATTACAGCATACTGGTTTCAAGATGTGATTTTAGCAATTCAAATCTAATATCACTGCACTACTTAGCCTGTTCGAAAATGGCAAGCCTGGTTCTAAATATCCTCTCCTATCTCCTCCTTCTCTGCTAAGCAGCCAATTTTGCATCTTCCTCACAATCGCATAGGTAGCAGCAATTGTAGGAACCCCTGTTGCATTCTGGGCCAACTTTTATAGTTTGCACACAGTTACCACCTGAAACAAATGTATACAAAATTGCATGTGAAAATGGTTGTTCTTGCGACTAGTTGCTAATTGCGACAGCCCGAACATAAGGCTTGCAAGTTGTGAATATCGATTCTGTATTTGCGATATGATATTTATCATATTTGATTAACATCTTAACTTTTTTCAAAATCTTTTTCTCTTTTTCTTCTTTTTTCCGTCTTCCTTTTCCCTGTACTTGTTTCCGCTTTCTCTTTTTCTATTTTCTATGTTCTTATATAAATTATGCCTATCTTACAGTTTAAACAAATGTGCTTGTTCTCATACTTAAAAAATTTATTTTTGCAAAGTCTCTTCCATTTTTATTCTTGTTTTATTGTTTCCTGATAAGCTTATGAATAATACATCTGTATATTTATGTTCCAATGAAGGTATTTGAAATTTTTAAAAAGCATAGCTTGTATAGTCTTAAGCTCTGCGTTTATTGTGTTTAAAGCGCCTGTCCTGTTAATAGCCAAACAATCTACCGAAGTAGGCAGCTTTCTGATCTTCAAAACATTTAAAAGTACACCTACAGAAGGGATTATAGCTCCAAATGTATATTCTATCACTTGTGAAGTAATGTGCCCTGTTTTTCCCCGAGCTTTTACACTCCAGTTATCTATATCATCTACATGATATACCTTATGAAACACTAAAGATAAATACCAACACCCTACCTAATATGGCAGAAGCTGAAAATAAGCATTCTTTACACACACACAGTAAACTCTTCTAACAATAGGTTCCTTCCCTGACACAACTGCATCACTAGCTCTGAACCCTTGTACACAATCACTACAACCCACTATCTCTGTCCTTTGTACCTGATCTTTGTCTCTTACCGCACACAACTTTCCTCTTTATTTGTAAAACCAGACAGTGTTTCAGATGCATTCCTAACTCCCTAAATACTTATTTTTCCTTTTCCCAACCAATTATATATCCTTTTTGTACTCCATCTGTAACCTTCAATTGTATTCATTCAATTCTTCAAAGAAATGTTTCTCAGTCTTATTCAACTGATGGGAAGCCTTAAATATAGTCTGGTTATTCATGTTAATTTGTGTGATGGACCTCATATAGGGGTTTCATAATATTTACAAGGCAGCGTTAAGCCAATTAATGTGGATTAACGCTGCCTTGTAAATAACGCCCCTTTCGCACTATACTTAGTGTGAAAAGGGTGGGCAATCGGACACTGCCCCATATTTACTAGGGCAGCGTAAATATGGGGCAGTGCCAAAATTAAGACTAGGGAAGACCTGGTCTTAAGCAGGTGCAACGAAGACAAATTTTCATTTCTCCTCGTTTTTGTTGTTTATATGTGTACTGCATTGTGCAGCACACATCGAAACAGCAAAAGGCCATTAATTGTTTATGTGCAGGAAGGTTACCCTTCCTGCGCATAAACAAAGCTAGGCAGCTTAACCCCTTCCATGCTGATGACGGCCGGGAGCTGTCATGGCACACAGTGCTCGTGTGCTGATGACAGCTCCCAGCCGTCATGACCACGCCCGCGATCGGAATCTGCAGCACAGGAGCGGAATTCCGGCCGTGGGCAAGGGGTTAAATTAGCACCAGTGCAGGGGGAAACTCAGAGCTGTACTGTATCCTTGTAAATAAGATGAAGCCCTGCCTTTGGATTTGCCGGAGCGCGGTGTTAAGCCAAGGTGGCTAATGCCATGCTCTGCCATTTTCTAGTAAATATGCCCATTTGTCTCTAAATTCTAACCCCTGGTTGTTCACTGATGCTAGCACTCTGTCCGGTTTGCTCTAATTCTTCCCTCCTCATCTCTGCAATACTTAATTCTATCACAATAGTTTTCGGTCTCTCTCCACTCTTCAGCCGCTTCTCTTCAAAACGGTAAACGGTGCTTACAACGCAGTGTTTACACCGCACCACCTTTACCACGCAGCCATTACAACGCAAGTCTTTACTATGACTTGCGCTGGATGGCGCTGTTGGTTAAGGAATATTGTAATTTTATATTCCAACACCTTCCCTACTGTTACGTGGACTGGTGTTGGAATCTAAAATTATAATATTCCTCAATCTTCGCCCTCCGACGCAAGTCGTTATAACGACTTGCGTTGTAATAACCGCGTTGTAAAGTACCGCGATCTACTGACATACATCCCTTCAAAACTACATTCTATCGTACTTGCACTCTGCTACAGTTAAAAGCACACACTCAGCTGCTGATTGTTGTTATTCTTGGCTCATTCACCACAGACGCTAGACACAACTTGACTTTGGGACCTTTGTGTACCATCTTCTCTTCACTCTGAACATCAATTCTGGGTTTGAGTCAGTGAATAAGTGGCTGTTGTCACCATTACTTCAACTACTGGTTTTGCTGCTTGTTTTGCTCTCTTGCTATGGAAGGCATGTATCCAGTATGATAATCCACCACATATAGTAGCAGGGTTCATCACAAGAATAAAAAAAAGGTCCCTTCCATTGGGGCTTTCCTGACATGTTTCTTCACCAAAACCCAATCTCCTGGGCTGAGGTAATGGCACACACTTGCGTGGTGCGTGCTGACGATTAGGTGAAAGGCGTCAATGAAGTGGCGTGTTGAGGTTGCCAAAAAACGGCTCGATGATGTTGCTGAAGAATATTGAGCACTGATGTTTCACGTCACAGTGAAGTGCGTCAGTGAAGCGGCATCCTGGCGTTGCTGGGAAACGGACAGTGGTGAAGACTTTGCTCTGGAGGCAACAGTTGATCCAGTACATCATTGATGGACCGAAATGCCCAAACTGAGGCCCTCCTGGAACTGGGCCCAGCGTGGTCTAGAATAGAGGCTGGGATGCTGCAGAGACCGTCCGCTCTTGTTACCAAGCCAATTGAACGGCTCTGCTCTGCTCTCGAGGCTCTGCCCCGGTTCGCTCTGGACTGAGGAAGAACATCATCAAAAGGACAGCAGGAACCTGCTCTGCACACAAGGTTCATCTTAGATCGTCGCCAAGTTGTAATGGAAGTCAGATCATGGAGACAGCAGGTAAGTTCAGAGTTCTTTATTGTAAGCGCAGGAGGAAAGACAAGAGCAGACTCTTCCAGGCAGGAGCTAACAAGTAACTGCCTTAGAACAGAACGCACAGTTAAGTACAAACATGGAACTAGGGTAAGTGGACATTCAAGGGGAATCATAGCATGCAGACGACATTCTGTGAAGAACTAGAACAATAACTTAAGTAACACATGTACTACACACAGCTCTTCTCTTGCAAGTGAAGGCACCAAGTCAACTTCATGAGGAACAGAATCCACAAAACAATGTAAGATCCGGATCTTCCAGGGGAAAATCGCAAATATCAGGTCTTGGCTTGGTGCACAACTCGATTACATGAAGACTATCAAGGTCAGCTTCATTATTGTCTATCACTCTCTGGGAGGGGCAAAAGAGTAGCAGAATGCTGCCAAAATTACCTGTTCATATTTAATAAGCCTGCTGTTTGTCATGTGCTGAGTTCAAGTGCAAGTCAGCAAGATCTCGACTAAATGTTGGACAATCACAATATGTAAGTAGCCCATAACTGTACCCTCACACAGATGGATGTAAAACCCTCATCAATTACAGCTTTTATGCACCCAGAAAACACGCTGGCCACCGGGTCAAATGTGGTAGAGAAAAAAGCCCAATGCGTCTGATAGGTGCAAGGTGATTCAACAAAGCGATTGTATTTTGCTTGCCGGCCTCTCACTTATAGACACCACCAGGAGATTGTCTATGTACTGCACTAGAACTAAACTGCAAGTCAACTGTAGCGGTTTCACATTTTTCATCAATATCTGATTTAGGATCGAAGGACTTTTTATACACCCTTTTGGGACGCAACACCTAAATTAGAGAATGCAAAAATAAATGCATCTATCCACATAAAAGGGAATGGAAAAGAATGTGCCGTAGAGCGATGTCCAAGAGCCAATCGGCCTCTCATGGAATCTACAAGAGAATCACAACAGTATTCAGAATTACAGGACAGCATATACAATATATTTGACCTTTCTGAGGTTCTGAACTATTCTACATTTCTTGCTTGATTTCTGAAAACCAATCACTAGTGAGTTGCAGGGACTCCCTAGCTCTTCCTTCAAGATGCACATTTTTAACATAGATTCAATGACTCACTGGCTCTGATTTGTAATCAATTCTATATCTTTGCCTGATTAGTCTCCAACTTCCTCATTCACCGTAATCTTAAATCGGGAGGTAAGTCGTCCTAGGTTAGGTCTGGGAACAACCCAACTGCTGCTTCATGTAATTGCAGCTTAAAATCTACCTTCTCAATGTGTGTCTGAAGTCCCACTCTGTCCAGTGTGCAATAGATCACATAGTTCATTTTAAATTATACCTGCCCATTAGATTGACTGAACTAGTGTCACATGTTACAAACTGATGGTCATTTTAAAGGGAACCTATCTTTACGGGGACCTTAGCCAAAATTACTTCATCCACTCTCTGTTAGAGATGCCTACAACTTGGACTTGTTTCCCTGCAAGGGATAGGTTAGGGACCTTTGGTGTTCTTACAGTAGACCAGGGAGGTTCAGTATCTATCAGAAACAGGGTGACCATTCACCTCTGCATCTGCATATGGTCTACTCCATCTGGTCCAGTTCTAGAACTTTGCTAAGCAAGCAATCCTCCTCCGCTCTCAGGTACAGTAATTGTTATTGATCAGGGTACAGTCCAATGGGACTGTTACAAAACTGGGAACTGTCGGACATTGTCAACAATTTGGAAAGGCTTCTGTTGAATCTTTGAGTTTGGATTTGAACTGCACCTTCTGCTTACCATTTTTTGCTGCATCATTGGGGTTTGGGGCACATTTTCATTGTGCGGCCTTTGCACTTGTATATTCTGCATTGGCAGTGCATTCTCATTAAAAAATCATTTTGCACTTGATTTGGGTTCAATCTTTATACTCACATCCAGTGACGCACCTTGGTACAAATATGACTAGTGGTGGTTTTGTTCAACATGCGTAACTCCATCCCTAAGCTCGAGTTGACAGCCATCCCTCGACCTCTGCCTTGCACACCAAAATTCCCTGTTTTTGCCAGCTGACCATGGATGTATGTCGTTACAGCGCATACTTTTACAACGCATACCTTTACAACGCATTTTTACACCACAACATCCATTACAACGCATTCCATTACAACGCATGCCATTACAACTAATTTTTTTTAACTACCTTTACAACGCATTCCACTAACACGCATACTACATTTAAGTATTGGATAGTGTAGGGGTAAAAATTACTATTTTAACTCCAGGGGGTGCAACAGTAGGGTAAGGGATGGATAGTGTAGGGATAAAAATTACTATTCTAACTCCAGGGGGTGCAACAGTAGGGTAAGTATTAGATAGTGTAGGGGTAAAAATGACTATTCTAACTCCAGGGGGTGCAAAAGTAGGGTAAGTGTTGGATAGTGTAGGTATGCGTTGTAATGGTATGCGTTGTAATGACTGCGTTGTAATGACATGCGTTGTACTGGCATGCATTGTAGTGACATGCGTTGTAATGGTTGCGTTGTAATGGCATGCCTTGTAATGGATGTTGCGTTGTAAAAGTTTTGTTGTAAAGGTAGTGCGTTGTAAAAGTTGCGTTGTAAGTGTTGTTTCCCGCTGACCACCACTGAGAAAACCAATTCCTAGCATTCTTACACAGATGCCAGCAACAGAATTAAGCACTGAACCTGCCACATAAGAACCATTCTAACATTGCTTTTGCACCAACTTAGTCTGTGCCAGCATGAGTTTTTTCTTAGTCTTCTTTGATTGCTAATAAGTCAGTTTCTTCTGTGTATGGGATTGAATTTCTAGATGCAAATTGAGTACAAAATGAGACAAGAAGCCACAAAGATTCTACCTTTCTGATTTTCAACAACAATATGTTGTCTAAAAATTTGCATCAACCTCTCATAATAAACATGTATCAACTCTTTAGACTCTTGAATAATTATGGTTATTTTGAGCCAATCCACCTCTATCTATATGACTTTCATTTTCAAATGAGCAATTACATTATAATACTTGTCTGTGACAGTAGGGGAAGGGGGATTTGTCTTGCCCTCTCTCTGCGGCTCATCGTTGGGCCAACGTATGACCACATTGTATTTTGTCTGCAAATTCTTAGGGACCATAATTTAAAAAACATGTTCAAGTCTACCCAAAGCACATTCAAGATTTTCTCAAACCTTTATACCTCAGTTTACCATTTGTAAGGCTTCTCTCTTAACTTTGGAAACTGATTTGGGAATGAAAAAATATCAGAACGACTTTAGGGTATATGGACGTAAGCAACTCTGTGCACCACTCTCAATGGGAGCCCTCCAGCACTCTAAGTCACTTGTGCTAGCTCTCTCTCCCAGTCCTCCTGTTCCCCCTTTCTTTTTCTTTCTTTTCCCTTTATGCTTTGACCATCCGCCCTTATATTTCTGCACTTTCCCCCACTCTCTGAAGCATTCCATCAATTTCTTAACATGCACTTTGAAACAGATTTCCTTTTCTTTAATTCATCATCTTACGTCACTATCCTGAAGTTCTTTTTTGAGTTCTTATTTTCAGTTAAATGAGTCCCAAACTCGTCAGCCAGCTCTTCCAATGTCGCAAGAGAGCACAGGTGAATCTTGATACTTCCCCACTCAAAAACAAAAGCTCAACCTCATTATATGTCTTTACGAATTTTATCAAGCTCCTCAAATTCTGCCCTTAATTTCACTGCATCATTCTCTTTGGAGAGAGACCTTTCTGATTGAGCTTTGTAGTTCTGAAACTAAATTTCTAGTGACGACAGACAATGTTCCCTCTAATTCTTTTTCTCTGTGTGCGGCAGTGTAAGGTTTATGTGCGCTGTAACCAAGGCTAAGTGCGCCAGTAACCATAACACACATGTGGGTACAGCGCCAAACATCACTCCAAACTTTTGCTTAAAAAAGTGAAAAGACGGTGCATTTCCTCACACACGGATCCACCTGAATGGTGTTAAGGTAGGTTTGAAACCATTACACATAGCAATTTAAAACCTTGGCAACTATGTTGCTGCATTTCTTTTCTCAACAGTGCTGGGCTGCGGGGTGGTTGTGAGCATTTGTTAAAGATTTCATGTTAACTTCAGCTCATGACAGGCAATGCAATTAACATGAAAACTTTAACAAATGATCGCTTTGAGCAGGAAAAACAAAATTACAATAACTTAGGGCCAGATGTAGGTCGCCCATACCGGTCGGTAACGGCCGAAATTACCGAATTTCGGCCGTTACCGACAGGTATTTGGCATTTGGAATGTAGGTGGCATAGTAATGATACTGATTCGGTAAAATTTACCGAATTAATACCTACATCCCATTTACCGATTCTGAAATACCGAATCGGTAAAATTCGGTATTTTAGAATCGGTAAATCAAGATTATCTACATCTGGCCCTTGGTTATTATAATTTTATTTTTCACAGTTTCAGGCTGGGTTGGGGTAGGGCCGCATCAGGCATTAACATATTTTAATGTTAGTGTCTGCATCACCGCATAAAAATGCATTAGTCATGCATTCTAGTGCCCCTCTGACAATACTGCAATTTTTTATATATATATTTTTTAAGGTAGGGGAAAGTTTATTTACAACCAATTAGTCAATGTAAGAAGATTCATTGAAAGAGGAAACTGTTCGGAGTGCACCTGTCAAGTCTAGATACCTGCAGTCTAAAATTCTGTAGTTTTTAGTCTCAAAGTCACCACAGCTTCACATATAAATTCCTGAAAAACCTGAGCAAGTTGAGGAATGTTTTATAAACATGTTTGCTACTTTTCCACCGATATCCATGTATGCTTAAAATAAATCCATATTAAAAACAAAAAAAAGGACACAGGCAAGTATTTACAGTTCAATACAAAAACTAAATTGTGATCCTACTTGGTAAAGTACAAAAGAAAGTCTTCAAGCACGTTCTCCTCGAATTCTTCTTGCCAGCTGAATGTCCTTGGGCATATTGGTTACGATTTTTGCATGAATTGCGCAGAGGTTGATGTCTTCAAATACGCCAAACAGGTACGCCTCGCCTGCCTTCAGCAGAGCCCAGTAGCTGCACTTTTAAACCGCAAATCAGTTTTAAAATCTTGAGCAAACTCCCCCACCAAGCGCTGAAACAGCAGTTTGCTGATCAATCATTCTGTTGATTTTTGGTATCTTCGGATCTCCCTCAGAGCAACTGTGCCAGGCCTGTATCTGTGAGGCTTCTTGACACCGCCCGTAGATGGCGCGCTCTTCTTGGTAGCCTTAGTAGCCAACTGTTTCCTTGGAGCCGTTCCTCCGGTGGACTTATGAGCTGTCTGCTTGATTCGAGCCATTTTAATTTAATCTCTGCAAATCACTGGTTCCTCTGCGCTTAGCCTGTACCGTCAAGATACTCTCAGGCGCTGTTTGTATCTTCAATTGAGGCACACTGCCAATGAGGCAGCACCAGCACGCTAAAATTGTCTAACATATAGGAGCATGCAACTGCGCTTTCAAATTTGAAATGCTATGGGTCAGAGATAGAATATTCATAAACAGCGCTGAGCAGGCGAGCCAGAGTTTAACAGATCAATTAGCTGGGCCTCAACCAGCCTTCCTGTGAGACTACTCTGGGGGTACCAGCCATCACGTGGGTGATCCATGGGGTGGGTCTTGATTGCTGTTTTCCCACAATCACACCGCCCTTTTGGTGACCAGAAGCACATAAATGCTTCGAAGATTAGACACACTGGTTGGGGGGGAGCTCTTCACCCTCCGCCTGGGACGACTCCTGGTGGCCTCCCGCCCTGGGCACCGCACCCAAACCGACAGATCATGCACGCAACCTGGGCTTCATCCTGGACTCCTCCCTCTCCATGACCAGGCAAGTCAACAACGTCTCCTCGGCGTGCTTCAACATCCTACGCATGCTACGGAAGATCTTCCGGTGGATCCCCACCGAGACCAGGAAGACCGTCACCCAGGCCCTCGTCACCAGCCGACTGGACTACGGCAACGCCCTCTACGCCGGTACCACCGCCAAGCTCCAGAAGAGACTCCAGCGGATCCAGAACGCCTCAGCCAGACTCATCCTCGACATCCCACAAACCAGCCACATCACCGGACATCTGAGAGACCTTCACTGGCTCCCCGTCAACAAAAGAATCACCTTCCGCCTCCTCACCCACGCACACAAAGCCCTACACGACCAAGGCCCGAGCTACCTCAACAGCCGGATCAACTTCTACGCTCCCAAACGCCACCTCCGATCAGCCAACCACGCCCTCGCCGCCGTCCCCCGCATCCGAAGAGCGACTACAGGAGGAAGGTCCTTCTCCTACCTGGCCGCCAAGACCTGGAACTCCCTCCCGACCGACCTGCGCCTGACCCAAGACCACCTCTCCTTCAGGAAGAAGCTGAAGACCTGGCTGTTCGAGCAGTAGCGGCACCCCCTCCCCCCCCCAGTGCCTTGAGACCCTACGGGTATGTAGCGCGCTATATAAGTGTCACTGATTGATTGATTGATTGATTTTTCCTTCCCACAGCTGCCAGAAGAGAAGTCACATTATCTTATCCTCTTGCAGAGGATGTTATAGTTTTACAGCCCCCTGGGCCATTCCTCCTAAGCCCCTGTGTCACACTGAACAGAGATCGCTGACAAAACAGTCAACTTCGCAGCCCCTGACAACAACAAACAGGGTTTTAGTTGTGATGGAAATACTAGGCGCACTGCTCAGGTTGACGCACAGGAGAATGCAGTGAGGCAGAAGGTGCATGCAGGTAAGAGGTGATTCCCTGTAACCCCTCAAAGTGTGCTTTGTGAACACACTGTATACAGTAGAAGCAAAACCTGCTGCACACTTATAAAAAAGTTCAAGCAAAACAGATGTCTCAATGGACATAAAGTTCGATTATCACAGACGAAGGATTGGAACACCAGTGCTTCGGTTCTTCTTTTTTTATTACTATTCATAGAAAGCCAGCCGACACGGGTTTCGTCGCCAGAAAACACAGTTTCCGCGACTCCACAGGGCTGTAGAAAATGGATATATAACCACAGGTCGCGGTGCCGGTGATAATTCCGACCCGGCTCCGCTCGAGACCGGGTTCCCAGCGTGAATCAAAAATTCCCTTGCAATTTCAAAAGTACTCTTCTCCAACGGGTACGTGGCGAAGATTCTATAATAAGTAATATTTCTCAGTATTGCGATCTTCAGATTAAGAAGCTTTGGAGTATATCTTAGTTTGCGTGTTTCAAACGCGGGAAGTGTAGAGATTTCTACAGCAAAACGTCCCCGTGGTGCGGGGAGCCAGTCAGCGACGGAATCGCTCACGGTCGCGTTACGGTTCCGAATCTTCGCCACGTACCCGTTGGAGAAGAGTACTTTTGAAATTGCAAGGCAATTTTTGATTCACACTGAGAACCCGGTCTCGAGCGGAGCCGGGTCGGAATTATCACCGGCACCGCGACCTGTGGTTATATATCCATTTCCTACAGCCCTGAGGAGTCGCGGAAACTGTGTTTTCTGGCAACGAAACACGTGTCGGCTGGCTTTCTATGAATAGTAATAAAAAAAGAAGAACCAAAGCACTGGTGTTCCAATCCTTCGTCTGTGATAATCGAACTTTATGTCCATTGAGACATCTGTTTTGCTTGAACTTTTTTATAAGTGTGCAGCAGGTTTTGCTTCAACTTCGCAGCCCCTGCTGTGCCCTGTGGACATGTGTAACTTTTGTGAACCGGGGGCACAGCATTGGTCTTGTCACTTGATCCCAGGACATTATTGTAGTCAGAGCGGCACACAAGTTTTTTAAGTGCAACCAGCAGAGGTAGGAGGCGTTTTTAAAAACAAGCTTACAATCCATATTTTCAAAAATTCTGTTTGTATGATCTGGGTGCAAAACAATTATCACTTATATACTTCAAAACACTTTGTTTTGGAAATAATCTGCTTTGCCCCACTTTGTGAATCATTATCTTTTAACTAGTGTCACCTTCAATGAACCTTGCTTTACCTCCCAAAAAGACACTTTTTTTTCTTGGAAATCAGATTGTTACCCAACCATTACCTCAGCTACCATATTCTCCCCAAAGATGGGGTGCCGCAGTTTTACTGCCTTGTCACACGGTAGCTACTGCTGAGGGCACAGCGTATCAGGGGTCAAGAATTACGTTTCAAGGGAAAGGGAATGGGAATGGTAATTCCAAGTGTATGTGATTCAGGAACCCAAGAGTAAAAAGTAGAGCTTTCATTAGAATACTCTGCATGCTGCACAGAGATGGTAATTAAACATCTTTCAGCAATAGAATGAAAATGCAGTTCTCCCCTCACTGCCAAACAAACTATGTCCACCGGATTCCCTTTCTTTTCTGACTCCAAGCACAAACATTTTTTCGAAGTGACTAAGTCCAATCATGATGAGTCACCTCATGCAATCTAGCTCAGCCATTCTTGTAGCAAGATGAAGTAGTCTGCTTGCTTTCTAAAAGCAACACAGATGCAGTGGTGGAAGGGGGCGGGATCAGCAGGGCACAGCGTGCCCCTACTTTTTAAATTTAATAGATTCCATTCCCCTACTTCTTATTTTAAACATGCATCCCAGGATGTCAGACATAGCCAAGGCCCACAGATAAGGCTCAGCATTCGTGGCAGGTCAGGGCGGGGCGGGTAGAGAAGGAAAAGGACTCTGTCTCTTCCTTTTTGCCCAGCGAAGACAAGGACAGTGTCCACTTCTGCTTTGCCGCTGGCAAAAGCACTCACTGATTTCTGAATGAGTGTAAAAGTGTTAAGGTGACCATGTTGACCCTGCTTATATTTCACATGCTTTACTTAAACTTGCATTCCCTATGAGTGTTTGCTTTTTCCAGGATGTTGTTATTTTTTTTATTAGGCAGCATATTACTCTCATCTAATGCGTAATTCGAATTGTGTTGCCTCCAGGTGTTTATAGCGGGGCACAATTAGATTGTAGCTGAAGGCAATGCAAGTTTCTCTCAGTGGGGCAGTATGGTGTTCAGTGGAGGAGAGGATGTGACGCTATGTTCAAAGCTGCCAAATTTTGAACTGGGGAACCAGGTTCAGCCTTCATGATCAGTCCACCAGACCACTCTCGTGAGGGAGCACATTCCCTTAGAAACC